>NC_051452.1:3726758-3729656 GCF_001649575.2 Kryptolebias marmoratus | reverse complement strand
ACACCAGGGGCCGGAGCTCCTCGGGGCAGTCTCCGGACGGGCGGCCCCGGGGGTCCAAGCAGACCGCCTCCCGTTGCTGCACGCCGCCGCCGCACGACTGCGAGCACGGCGCCCACTCCCTCAGCGTCCACTCGGCGCCGCCGAGCTCCCGGATGGCGTTGATGGACTGATGGCGCCCTCCGCTGCTGCTGGGGGCCGAAGCAGCGGTGACCGGTCTGGGGGCGAAGTAGCTGTACTTCACTCGGGGCCTCGGGGACTCGCCGACTGACAGGACCTGGATGGTGAGGGCTTCTGGGAGCGGGCTGAAGCTCCGCAGGCGCTCCAGGACAGCAGAGGAGCCGCTGTATCTTAGCAGCGATCCCCGGACGGCGATATCCGTCTCCAAGGTCATCAGTTTGTAGTCGCCGTTCAGCAGATACGTGCCGTCCTGGCGCCGCACGGCCAGATAGCTGTTATCGTGGCGAGCGTTGCCAGGAGCCCGCTGCTTGATGTCCACGTGGGTGGCCCCAGCAGGGACGGTCACGACGTCCTGATAACCGGGCCTGAAGACAGAGACAGTTGGAGGACAAGCTTAGATACGGAAAGGACCGCGACGAAGGTCTCGAGCACGAGAGTCCGGGTGCGTGTGTTTACCTGGCACGCTCCAGAGAGCCCGAGACCTTTTTACAGGTGGTGCCGTCCCCGCCGCACACGCCGCACTTGTCGAAGCGGCGGTTGGAGCCAATGACGCGGTTGCAGCCGGCCTTCACGCACTGGCCCTGCACGCAGACGGAGGTGGAGTCCGGGCTGCAGGGCGTCCCGTCGGCCACCTGGGGTCAGCAGAGAGACAGAGAGGCTGTTACAGAGAGGAGATAAAAGACCCAGAACCTGGAGTCCATGTTAGTGACTCACTTTAGATTTGAGGACAAAGAAGTAGCCGGTCCCCTTGGCGCGGCACACCAGCTTGCAGCGGTCTTTGGGCGAAACCCCGGCGTACTTGGGCACCCACTCGACACCTTCGCCGGAGCCCAGCGACACCTGCGCTGACATGTCGTTGTGTGCCAGGCACTGCTCCTCGCGAAACGAGAGGCCTGAGGAAAGAGAGGAGATCAAAAAAACGTCCTGATGGGCGGCTGGTTGAGCCGACGGGCGGCTGGGAGTCGCAGCTGTCCTACCGTTGGTGTCGGGGCAGGCGTCCGTGTTGCAGGAGCGGTACTGGATCCTCTTGCCTTCGCAGTACTTGCCTCCGTTCTTTGGCACGGGGTCGTCGCACGCACGGAAGGAGTACTGGACTCCGCCGCCGCAGGTCCGAGAGCAGTCGCCCCAAGGACCCCAGACGCCCCAGCCGCCATTAACGGGAGTCTAACAGGGATAAAAAAAGTTCATCTTTAGAGTCAGAACACACAGGAAGTAAAGGAGACCTGTTCGAAAGGAGGGTCCAAATAAAAACCTGGTTTCTACCTGATACTCAGCGGCCTGACTCTTATTGAGACACCGTCCAGCCAAGCAGAAGTTGCCGCCCTCGCACGGCGTCCCGTCTGCCCAGGGGAAGTTCTTGGTCTGGCACACCGTCAGGCCGTTGGACGACGTGACCGTGCACCACAGAGTCGCGCACGTGGTGCTCAGCTCCTTGCAGTGCAGGGAGTCCTCGCCGAAGGTCAGGCGGCACTGGTGGTCGGCGTCGTAGGCGGCGCCCGGCAGCGGCTGGGGCAGCGCCTGAGGCTTGGCCGGCCTGTCCAGCAAGCACTGACCATGGCCGTTGTCCAGGAAGGAGGTGACCATGAGCGCCGAGCACGGAGACCACGGGTCCCGCTGGTCCAGGTTGGCCAGCGTGGAGGCCATCATGTGGGAGCTCCAGTGGAGGCCGTTGACGCCGGAGCACAGCTGGGCGTCGTCGTGCGGCATGTTGAAGACGTGGCCTGGAAGGCAAGACATCAACAGTTGCTTTAGCACCTGGAGTGCACGCAGGTGAACGGTATCTTCGGAGGCTTCTCGGCAGCCGTACCCAGCTCGTGTGCCACCGTGAACGCCGCTTGCAGCCCGTCGTCCTCGATGATGGAGCAGCTGCGGTCCGGGTCGCACACCGTACCGACGTCTGCCATCCCCAGGGTGTCGCAGGAGTGGGCGCCGCACAGGTCCTAACCGAGCGGGCACAAGGCGTTAACCAACGTGTCGTCCAGACCCCGCCCCTCCCCCAACCCCGGCGTTTCGAGCACCAACTTACGGTCCTGGTGAAGAGCACCGCCGTGTCGTAGTGCTCCGGGTGGCGGTCGCTCGGCGGGTTGTGCTGCCGCTGCCACTGGCAGAAGTTACGGAGGGTGACGGCGGCGTTGGACGACACCTGGGGGCCGCGCTCCTCCTCGTAGACCACCAGCAGCTTCACCACGGCCAGGCTGATGGAGTTGTGGATGCTCGGGTGGCGGTAGAGGCGCGACGCCACCGCCATGATGGTCAGCAGGTAGGGCTTGAGGCCCGCGCCGTGGAACTCGGCCATGGACTGGTCGGCCACCAGCATGATCTCCAGGTAGCGAGGGGTGGAGACGAAGCGCCTGGTCCTGTGGTGGGCTGGAAGGGGGGGGGGATGAGACGAGACAAGACGGTCAGACCTGACTACCATTTTATTTTGGACTGCTCTGAAAGTGGCTCCTCCCCCAAGCTGAGAATTACTAAACCAGTCGTATCTAATCCTGGACCTCGGGGGCCACCATCCTGCACGCCCTACCTCTCTCCCTCTGCTCCACCGCACCTGGTCCAGCATTTAAATCTCCACTTCCTGTCTGATTCAAACCAGGTGCAATGGAGCAGAGAAACAGGTAAAACATGGAGGATCGGTGTTGGACACCCCTGGACTGAACCGTCTGCTGCTGCTGGGGACAAGTCCTTACACCTCCCTGTCTCCCCCCCCTCCCCCCTCCCCCC
>NC_051452.1:3716484-3726720 GCF_001649575.2 Kryptolebias marmoratus | reverse complement strand
TCCCCCCTCCCCCCTATACTGACAGTTCTGTCAGAAGGCAGCTGAGTCCAACTCTGCCACACAAACCAGCAGTGGTTTCCTTTTTAAATAATCAAAAATGCTTCTATTTGTTTGATTTATTTTACTTGTTGGTGATATTTACTTTGAGGGCTTCAGCTGCAATAAAACAACCAATAAAGTGTCTCTCTACCTGTCTGTGGGGCGGGAGGGGCGCGTTCAGCCCCCCGCTCCAGGTTCCTCGGCACCCTCGCCTCGTCCTCGCTGACGCCGCACTTGGAGCTGCCGTCCTCGGCCAAAGCTGCGCGGCTCCTCCGGCGGACCACGTGCACCTTCTTCTCCTCCTCCTGCCTGCCCCGGAGGCCGGTGGAGTTCAGCGGCTGGATGAAGTACTCCTCCCCGTGGAAGTTGAAGCCGCCCGTGAGGCCGCGGCAGAGGTTGAGCGCGGCGGCGGAGCGCTCCTCTCCGTTCACGGTGCCGGAGAAGAAGCAGCCCACCTCCTCCTCCTCCTTCTCCTCCTCCTCCTTCCCCGCGGGTTTCCCCACGACGTGGAAGACGAAGCCCGGCGCCAGGAAGGTCTGGTCGGGCTCCAGCTGCAGCAGCAGCCGCTCCCCGAACACGTCCAGCCGGTACGCCCGGGTCTGCGCCTGCTTCTCCCGCTCCTCCGGGGACAGAGTCCGCCACGGCTCGCGTCCGGCCGCCGGGTCCAGTCGGTACAGTCTGACCGGCACCGCGGTGCTCTCCTCCCAGGCGCCGCGGGCAGCTCCGACCCACAGCAGGGCGACCAAACCAAAGGAAACCCACATCACGGAGCCGTGAAATCCGAAATAATAATAATAATAATAATAATAATAATAATAATAATAATAATAATATATATGTTCCCAACTACAAACACTTTCCAAGCTGTTCCAAATTACGCACAGCCTAAAAAAGCCAAACAGAAATCCAGCGCAGATTCAAAATCATACAAAAAAACTTGTTTTAAAACAGAAGTCCCTTTCTTAAAAGGAAATAAAAGCTGAGTCTGAGCAGATAAATCCCAACCAAGTCTCTCTCTGTCTTCAGAAACACTTTTAAGTTCTGCAGCTCCTCTCTTCTCTTCGATTGCCGTCGGACCGGAGCCGGTCCGTCCTTATATCCCCCCCCTCTGCTGTCCCGGGACCACCCCTTTCCTGTCAGCTCTTTGATTTCAGACAGAGAGGAGGGAGGGCTGGGACTGGGGCTGGGGGGCAAATCCCGTGCGCAAGGAGGACCTGGATCTGCGCCACGGCGATCAATCACTCCGAGAATCTTCTCACAGGAATTACGCACAGGAGCGCGCGCGAACCAGCTCGTGGCTTGACTTGAGTTCGTTTTTTATTGTTACTTCGTCTCTGTTCAGTTTGAGATGAAGGGACAGGCAGAGAGCTGGAGCTGCACCCCCCCCAACAAATCCCCTTCAAATGCGCACCTCCTGCTCGTGCCAAGGCCGGCCGTGGCGCGCCGGGACCGGCTTCCAGCGGCGGAGAGGGGCCGCCGAGGTCTTAAGGTGGAACGGCTGCTCCAGGGGGGCTCCTCCGCGCTCTGACGGAGGAAACCACAGCCCCCGTCCTCCTGCTTCTCCCCCCCACACCTCCACCTCCTTATCCAACTTCTCCTCCCGTCCAACAAACAGTTTCATCAAATCACCTAAATGTGGAAAAGAAAAAAAAAAACACACCTGCCATTCTAATATACGACACTTATAACAATCGCGCGCTTCTAGGAGCAAAATCCGGCTTTAGGTGCATCAGTTTGTCCCGAGAGGATCACAGGAAATCCACCTTAAGAGAGCCGGCGCTGGAGCGCAACCGAGCTGCAGTTCTGCCTCTCCGCCGCTAGATGGCAGGAGACGACAGAGGAAGGCGGCCTGAACGCAAACAGAGCAGGATTCCTTTTCCAGACAGGTGGCGCCCCTGCATTGCATTTGGAGCTGAATTTTCGAGCTGAACTCAGGGAGGAGGTGGGGTGTTTGATCTGTGCACGAATCAGTCTCCTTTGATGCTCGAGCTCACGAACTGAATGCTCTTCTTTATACTAGAGAGCAGGGTGAGCGAACAAAAGGTAAACACATGAGCGTAAATATGTATCTAAAAAGACGGTTTGTTTTTCTTTTAGTTCAACTGCAATCTGCAATGGTAAAAAGCTGCCTCGCTCCATTCATGACTACTACAGCCAACTCTAACTATAAGTACAGGAATGCAGATCAAAGGAAAGGAAAAAAGGTTCAGCCCCCTTCTCCTTACCCCCCAAAGCACCACCCATATGCACGCTCTCATTCCACCTCTTAACTTTTTCTGTTTTAGCAAATCTTTCGGGACAAAAAACTACATTTAAGAAAAGATTGAGNCAATAGTGATGGGAACAGCAGCTCTTCTGAGTGAACAGAATCACTAGAATCAGTTCATTAAAATGATTCGTTCAAAAGATTCGCTCACTGAATCATCAAATTCAGTGAGCGAATTTCCTTCAAACAGGAAGTGTGGTTCATTAAACAGCAGGACGTTATTTGTGCAAATCAGCAGGTCTTTTACTGAGTAAATCCCCCCCCCCCCGCACGCCACGAGCAAGTCACAGAGCGAGGAAGCTCCACTCCCGCTGAACTCAACGAATCAGTGAATAAAGTGATCTGGTTCAGTTCGTTCATTTAGAAGTTTCGCTCCTTTGAATGAATCGTTCACGTACGACAACACTCCTCTCCAGGACTCCAAGATGCAGGCGGATCGTTACTCATCTTCGTTTTACCCGAAACCCCGGCAGCCATCTTGTTTTATGGGTCTCGGGTGTCATTTCCAGGACGGTTCTCTTGGTGGAGACCCTTGGCTGGCCTTCATCTGCAGCTGAAGACGTTGAGTCTCCTCCAGCTGCTCGTTTCGTTCTCACCGCAAACCGAACCGAGAAAAACTAAAAACACCTAAATGTGCCACTTTCAGGCCGCCTCATCTTCACAGAATCCTCTACAACCGTCTGCAGCTCAAATAAAAAACAACAGAGACACAAAGAGGTTTAAATACATAGATTTTATATACATATATTCATGTGGGTGACTAGAAAAGTAAACACTATATTCTTACACAGTCATATCCTGAAGTCCAACAGTAATTTGGTACAAAATTACTATAATAAATAAAAGTCATCTGATTGCTTTCTTTCTCTTTTTTGTTTTTTCTTCTTTTGTAAATTCACACGTCAGTTGTACAAACAATAAATTACAAGTTCAGTGCTGCGTTTCTGTCAGTCAGCGGAGGAAGAGCTGAAAAAAAACAAAACAAAAAAAAGACGGAAAAGAGCCGGAAAACTGAGTGGAAAATGGGGGCTGAACGATAAATCCAAAACGGGTCATCATCGCGACATTGACCCCGGAGAGGAGACACTTCGGTTATATTTATTTTAGGGGCCGATCTTTTTTCCGCCTCACGCTGGTGACAACATATAGGAGCTCCGGGAACGTCAAATCCAAACTTCAGACGGGATAATCGGGGGGAAAAGTGCAGAAAATGCGTAATTTTCAACGTAATCTGCAGCTGCAGGTTCCACGACCCGGGTCTCTTCTTGGACACTTTTCCACCGGCTCTAAAGGTCCCGGCTCCGCTCTACTCTGCACGCTTTGTGAGCATTTCCACCGGGATTGTTTTCGAGGCCGGCCCTGCTTTGGGGGCGACGCAAGCTTAGCTCCCGTTGGTCGTGGGTGTGGTCAGATGCGAGAGCGAGCAGCAATGGAGTTCCCGGAGCAACGACGAGGTCCAGGCTTGTCTTGGACTCTTTGGGGACGGCAGCGTTCAGCAACGAGAAGTGAAGAAGTTTCTGCTCAGGTTGCAAAACAATTAACCGGCGCCGGATACCAAGCGGACATCTCGACAGTGCCGGGAAAAAGTGAAAAAGTTTCAGTAGCGCACACTCATCAGGAACATGGCGCAGGAAGTCTGGAGGTGTGGCTTGAACACGATCGCAGGAAGGCGTTCCTTCCGTCAATCAGGAAAACTTACTGATTCTGTTGCTCAGGGAATCCTGAGGGAACGTCGCTGATCTGGAGACAGACGGACGACCTGAAACTAACGGAGTTCTTCCTCCTCCTTGTCTTTGAGGAAGAGTTCCTCAAAGACTTTTACGCAAAAAAAACAAGCAGATGTGACATTTAGGTGGAAAAAAACAACAAAAATCAAACGAATCAAAGCCCCAAAAACAAGAAAAGCACAAACAGACTTTATTCTCATGTTTTTTTTTAACTTCTGTTTTCTTCGTAAAATGTTTGAAATTTGATTTTAAATTTCACGTCCTTAAAGAACTGGTTTCCTCCCTTCATCATTTCGTTTTGTTTCAGTTTTTCTTTCATCTTTTTAATCACCTGAGCCGCTGTTTCAACCGGGAGTACGTTTAAAAAACAAACAACATAATTCAAGTTTAGCGGTGCTCCTTTAACTCATCGCTCGCCGTTCTGTTAGAGAAGCGGATAAAATGGAAATAATGGGTTTCGTTTCGTTTGCTCCCTGATGAGACGTCATCTGGGACTCAGTTAGGCTCATAAAGTTGGGAAAACTGGTAAAAAACAAAGGAAAAAGGAGAATAAAGCGTCTGTGAGAATCCAGGGTGGCGGTTTGTGGCGTTTTGTCTCCAGACAAGACGATGGACGAGAGTCTGAGGACACGTGGAGACGAACCTGAACGCCGCCGTCTGTAAACATTTCTTTTCTTGTGGTTTTCAATCCAAGGCGTCGGTCAGGAGGCCGACCGCTCGGAACGCCGTCGGGGATCTCGTCTCGAAAACGAAGCAGCGGCGAAGCGAGCGAGGACGACACGAAGAAGCGTAAAGAAAAAGGCCGAGTGAGAGCCGCGGACTCAGGCCGGAGGAAAGACGAGTTTCTGTCTGCGGGGGGAAAACCGCGGACCTTCGGTCGGTCCTGTTGGGAGGAGGGTGTGTGTGTGTGTGAGTGTGCATGTGCATGCATGTGAATGTGTGTGTGTGCATGTGTGTGTGTGTGTATGTGTGCTGGTGTGTGCATGTGTGTGTGTGCAGGTGTGTGCATGTGTGTGCGTATGTACGTGTGTGTGTGTGTTTGTTCTGGTGGTTTTTCTGCAGAGCTGGAAGGATTCCAGGTCGTTCTGTCGGCACGTCGGCCTCCACATTTACGCCGGTTTATCTCCTCGTCTCCGGTTCTGGGTTTGCACCTTAAATCCATCGGTTCTGAGTTCTACATCCAGCGCTTTCAGTTCTCTTTAAGACCCCGCCCCCTCCCGCCGCCGCCTCAGCACTTCCTGACCTGACAGTGTCTGAAGGCGGAGGGGCGGGCGTCCAGAGCGCAGCCCTTCGACAGTTTGCCGTCCGCCTCCTTGCACTGCACCGTCCGGCTCTGCCAGCCCGTGTCGCAAGTCCTGGAGCAGGGCATCCAGGAGCCCGTCGCCCACCTGGGCCCCGGGGCTGGAGTGGGCGGGGCCGGAGTGGGCGGAGCCGGCGCTCCCAGGGCCGGAGCAGGAGACGCTGGCGCTCCCCGGACCAGAGCGGAGGCGGCGGAGGACGTCGTAGTGGTGCTGACCGTGGCAGGCGTCGTCGTTGTCGTGGTGGTGGCGGGCGTCTTTGTCGTGGTGACGGCACCCCGCGGGGGAAGCGGCTTTGAAACCGCCGCCTGCTGCGGCGCCATCTGCCGGGGCGACAGGAAGCTGTAACGAACGTCAAGGGGCTTCTTGGCGTCCGTCGCCAGGATCTGAACCACCAATGGCTCGGCCAGCGCCCCGGGGCCCATGCTGTGGAGCCACTCGTCGTGTTGGCTCCACCCACTGTAGTTGAGCAGGGAGCCGTTGAGCGGGATGATGGCCTCCGAGGTGGAGATCATGAACCTGCCGTTCAGGAGGTAGTCGCCGTTCGGCCGCCGGAGAGCCAGGTAGGCGGCGAAGCGGGTCTGGTTCTTGGCCTTGTGCTGCCGGACCTTGATGTGGGTGGAGCCGGCGGGGATCGTCACCACGTCCGTGTAGCCTTTGCTGTCGGGGGTGAGAGAGCAGAGGAGAGGGGGTCAGAGGTCGCTCCTGGGCGCCAGGTGAGCTCAGAGAGAAACACTCCAAAGTTAACGGTAATCGGACTGAACCGGATCCGAACTCATCAGCCGTCTGAGCAGCGATTCAGAAGCTCGGGGCTCAGCGGGCGGAAACAGGAAGTCGGTTCAACTTCTCAGCGTCGGTTATTCATCAGGAGGTGTGGCGCTGACGGGACAGCTGGTGAGGCGTTCAGGGACGTCTGTAAACCCGGACTGCGCCTGCTGATCGTGTCTCAGCAACGGAACAAATACAGGAAGTGTTGCGTAAAATTCAAAAAGTACTTCAAAGTGAAGCGGATGTTTGAGACTCCAGGCCTCCAGGGGCCGCCGTCCCAGAAGTTTCAGAGTTTTTTTCTGCTCCTGCACACCTGCTTCACACCGCTTCATCGCCTCATCGCCTCCTCGTCCCGTTCTCGTGACTTCCTGCCTGCAGCAGGACTGGTTCTCAGTGGCGACTCCTGCTGTTTGGGAGGAGATTGGCGGCGAGTTTTGGTGCGTTTTAATCTGAGTCGTAACGGCGAAATCCAACATGGCGGGACCGGTGGCTGTTTTGGCGTTTTAAGAAGGCGCCGGTACGATTTTAAAAGTACAGTTTAGGTTTTTTAGCTGCAGGAGACGTTTGGCTGCTCAGATGAGTTTCCCTCATGTACATCAGAGCGAAACAAGAATTATTTCAGTGCTTTGTCTGAAAACTGCAGACGCAGCTCGCGCCGCCATTTTCCCACCTTTTAATTCAAAACGTCACACGCAGCGATGAATTGTGGGTAAATACTTCGCCGGAGTCCGCCTGGATGCGGGCTGAGTCAGAGGGCGGATGTAGGACGCAAAGGGGGCGGGGCTAAAGATGCTCTCACGAGGGTGGAAGTGTGAGTTTGTAACTCTTACCTCTTCTTGGTGAAGTTCCCGGCCACCCGCACGCATCCTGAGCTGTCCCCGCCGCACACGCCACACTTGTCAAACTGCAGCCGGGAGCCGATGATGCCGTCGCAGCCCGTCCGGACGCACTTCCCCTTCACGCACACCGAGCTGCTGTGGGGGCGGCACTCCGTCCCGTCGATCACCTGGAGGCGGAAAGCAGCGTTTATTGATTTGCTCCACCTTTCTGAGCGCTCACACGCCGCCCGGCGCCGCTCCCTCACCCTCTGGGAGAACACCACGTAGTAGCCCGTCCCCTTCGCCCTGCAGGTCAGCTTGCACAAGTCTTTGGGGAGAACGCCTGCGTACTTCGGCAGCCACTCCACGAAGGTCTTCACTCCTTTAGGATCCGTCTGGGGCCCGTTGCGGACCTCGCACTGCTCCTGGCGGAAACTCTTCCCTGCCGAAGAGACCCGGGGGGGCGGGGTTAGTCCTGGCGAACTGAAACATGAGGTTTTTTTTTCTCGTACTCACTCGACGCGGGGCACGGCGTCACGTTGCAGGACCGGTAGACGGCCCTTTTGCCCGTGCAGTAGCGCCCGTTGTTCCGCGGCGGCGGGTTGTTGCACAGGCGCTGGGTGAACTGCACGCCGCCGCCGCAGGTCCTCGAGCACGACCCCCAGGGACCCCAGGAGCTCCAGCTGCCGTGGTTGGACACCTTGGATGAGTGGAGAAAAACGAGCGTTTCATCACATGATTTTAACTCGCTTGCAGCCAATCAGACGCTCCTCCACGTCACACAGCCCCGCCTTTTTCTCTCCCCCCGACGAACAGGACCGGATAAAGTTTCTGCGATCGCGCTGCCTTCCAGTGCAGAAGCTTTTCAGAAGTCTTAACACTTCACAAAGACCCGGCCAGGACGGGTTCTGGTGTCTTTAAGGACAGCGGCGTTCGGCTTACCGAGTAATGCTTCTTGCGGGTCTTGTCCACGCACTTCCCCTGCAGGCAGATGTGCCCCTTCCCGCAGGGCGTGCCCTCCACCGCCGGCAGCTTCTTGGTCAGACACACCATCTGGCCCTGCCGGATGACGGCGCACCACAGCCGGGCGCACACGTCCATGCCGGGGCACACCGTGTACTCGGGCCCAAAGGCCAGGCGGCACTGGCGCACGGCGTCGTAGCTCTGGCCCGGCAGCTCCTCCGGGCCCAGGAGGGGCTGACGAGGCGCGTCCAGGAGACATTCGGCTGGCGGGGGGGAGAGGGGGACAAAGAGGACGTTGATTTTAACACAACCTGAAATAACGGTCACTGACAGCTGGTTCTGTGGCGAGTTGGGCCGACACCTCGCAGACTGGATACACCGCAAGAAAGGAAGAGGGAAAACCTCGAGCAGCCCGGTAAAGAATCCTGCATGCTGCCAAGCCTAAAATGATGCTGTTGGAACAGGAATTACGCCGGGAGCCTTGGAACGTGTCAGCAGACGTGTTTTATGCCCGTCATGAACGAGACGAAACCGGAGCATGAAGCACGACTCATTTTCATCTCTGGCTGCTCAGATAATAAATAACTGCCTGTTAACAGACATTAGAGCTTTTTATAGAAGCAAACAGATCTCCAATCAGCAGAGAAATCTGCTGATTGTTTCCTCTCTCACCGTTGCCGTCGTCGAAGAAGTCCGTGATGGTCGCCGAGGTGCAGCGGCTCCAGGGCTTGGAGGCGTCGATGGAGGTGAGGATGGAGGACATGAGCCGCTTGTCGCTGTTCACGCCGAAGCGCTCCTCGCAGAACTTGGAGTCGTCGTGGGACAGGCCGAGGAGGTGACCTGCGGGCGGCGGGAAAGCGTTAATCAGGGGAACAAAAGGAGTCACACGCTGCTCTGAATGAGGCCTTTTATGGTTCTGCAGGGGCAGACGGAACCGGGTCCGGACTGAGAGGCACATGACGGGGGGTGGCGGCGGCAGCATCATGATATGGGGATATTTTCTGCTACCCTAATAGAACAAACACAGCATAAATAACCAACGTAACCTCAGCGAAGGGTCTGAATGGGCCTAAAAAGAAAGTATTTCTTCCCGATCTGCTTCAGAAGTATTAAAAAGTAACAACTTTCCAATTTTTAGTTTGAATTCAACATTTTGTGTTTAGAATAAAGCGTTTATTGTACAAAACGTTTGCAGCTTTCCTAACTCTGTTACTGGAAATCTAGGGTCTGTTAGCTGTGCTGCGTTCAAGGACCAGGAAAAAAATCAGAGTTTTAAATGTCAGAGCAGCTGCAGATATTAAATCTGTGTTTGAATGAAGAGAAGCGTAGAGTCGGTGAAATGAGCCGAACAGCTTCAGACGGAAACAAAACACTGAAAAATGCGACCCCCCCACCCCCCGAACCCCTGACGGGACTTGTCTCGAATCTGTTCGAGCAGAAGGAATGAGGAAAGAAAGCACGCCGGGCGCCGACGCCTACCTATCTCGTGCGCCACGGTGAAGGCGGCGTGGAGCCCGTCGTCCTCGATGACGGCGCAGCTTCTCTCCGGGGAGCAGATGGTGCCGACGTCCGCCATGCCCAGGGTGTCGCAGGAGTGGTGGCCGCAGAGGTCCTGGAGAAAAGGAGACGCAGGGAAGCCATTTTGTAACGCGGCGGAAACACTTTGCTTTATCTCGGACATTACTGAGCTCATCGCTTTTAAAAACAATAAAAACATCAAACAGACGTCGGTGATGATTTCAGCCATTTGTCATTAAAGACATCATTAGAAGCTGAACTTCAGCTGGATTCCTCCAGCAGCTTTTCAGGAAGTTAACTTTACGCTTTAATATCAATCTTCACTAATTAAACAGATTTTACAGACTAGGAAATCCACTACTTTGTGACGTGAATGAATGATAAACTATAAAAACATCTGTTTTCTGCTGATTGTTGGGTAACGGGTGCAGCAGGTGGAGAAGGCATGTAAAGCTGCCTCTTCCAGCTCTTCCCGGAGGATTCCACGGCGTTCCCAGTCCTGGGTCTGTCCCTGGGTTCTCCTCCCAGTCGGACGATCCACCCCTCTTCTAATGGAACTTCTTACTCTACTTTTAAGAAAACCAACTCTCACCTAGAAGAACCGGACTTTTGCGCCGCTTGGACCGAAAGGACCAAAGTAACGGACCCCCCGACCCGGACCGACACCACAGGGAACGCCCCCCCCCCCGGGAGGTCCCCTAGCGAGGCTACAGAGACGAAAACAAGCAGCTTTACAAATAGGTCATCAGCTGCCCTGGTTTTGAAAAGAATCGACACGGAAACTGGCCGTAACGAAGCCTAATCAGTCGACCTTTAGTGCTGGGGGGGGGGGGGGGGGG
>NC_051452.1:3711229-3716419 GCF_001649575.2 Kryptolebias marmoratus | reverse complement strand
CCCCCCCGTACCCCCGCCACCATCGACCCTTGTTCTGACCCCCGCAGCCTGGGAGCAAAGATCAATCAGCTCATCATCCCAACGGATCGGTGCGTGGTGCGCCAACAGGCATAAAAACCAACATGGAGGAAAGCTGGTTTGCTTCGATGTGATGTTCACTCGTTCCTCGCCTCCCAGGATCTTAGACGAAGGGCGTTTTTTTTGCAAGCACAAATTAGACAAGTGTAACAGGAAGCATGCGGGTAAAAATCAGGGGAACTCCTGTTGAATAGCTACGTGGGAATAATACCTGAAATAACCCCTGAACCTTCTTTACCCGTCTCCTCGGCCAAGTCTTTGCTGAGACTTGCTTTCATTCAACAGCCTTAGAGGAAAAAAAAAGGAAGGATGGGAGGGAAACAAAAATAGGTTCTGGTATTAGATGCCAGCGGGTGGGGAAAAAAAAGGTTGGTGTGGTGCCGGAAATTAAGGAGAAGAAGGGAGAGAACGAGGGGTTACAGTAATATTGGCAGAAACAACAGGTGGGAAGCTGGCTGCAAAGGTCAGGAGACGATCACAGCTGTGCTTGTGTATGTGTGAGGTACAAGACCACTTGAAACCCAAGCCAGCGCTGGTGTTAAACAAACACACTCAGGAGTCCCCTTCTCTCGCTGCTGGCTGACTCCAGCAAACCCAATGACTGGATAAACACATGGGCCCACCGGTGATTATGAGATTTATATATATATAAACAAACAAAATATATTGTTTATATATATAAACAAAAAAAACAACCAGCAGCTGCTCAGGTAATGGCTTTAAAAAAAAGAGCTCATTACGTTTAATTAGAAATAAAGTCCTGTAAATGAAACATAAATCATCTGCCTGCTACTTAAATCCAGACTGTGATGACCTTTGAGCCAAAAACTTTCAAGATGGCTCCATTATCAAAATGTAATTTGTCAGAGAATTGACAAACAAAATAAAATAACATCCTAAAGTTGTTTTTAGTTTATTCTAACATGTTATAACACAAGCCCACTGAGGGATATTTTAATTAATTAGCTAAACTTTAGCATAATTATTAGCTTGCTAGCATAATAATGTTAGCATTTAACAGCAACACCACAAACTTATGTTAGCATGCTAGCAAACTAAAGAACATATTTAGTTAAACATTAACATCATTATTAGCTTGCTAGCATAATAATGTTAGCGTTAGCCTCAACACTACAGACTTATGTTAGCATGCTAGCAAACTAAAGAACATTTTATTTAGCTAAACATAAGCATCAATATTAGCTTGCTAGCATGATAAAGTTAGCATTTAGTAGCACCACTAAAAGCTTATAATACCCTGGTAGCCTATTTAATAATTTATTTAGCTAAACATTAGCATCATTACTATCTTGCTAGCATGGTGATGTTACCATTTACAAGCACTACTGATGATTTATGTTAGCATACTAGCATACTGAAGAATTTTTGAATAGCTAAACATTAGTATTATTAGCTTGTTAGCATGGTGATGTTAGCATTTAGCAGTGAAGCTAAAAGCTTGGTACATTTAAAAAAAAAAATCACTTTTAAGAAAAATTGTCTTATGTCACAGCTTATGTTGACAATATTAATAACAATAATGATAGCATTTAGCAGGACTGCTACAGACTCTGCAAAAATCACTGATCACAGCTTTTTCTGGCAATACTTATATTAAAAATACTATTAATGTTCTAATTTGACTGTTTTTATCCCAATTTCATCAGTTATGTTTTAGCTTAAGCTGCACAATTTGACTCAGTCTTTGTGGTACCAACTGTTATCAGTTATTCTCAGTTTTTATTTTATTATGTCTCAAAACTATGATATGTGATGGTGATCCTAAAGCATTTATATTTTAAGGTTTTGTAGAAATCTTTGCTGGTAATTCTCAACAAAGTGAACCAAACTCTTGCTATGTGAAAACAACAAAAATCATTAGGGATTTTGTTTTGGTCTTTGTTCTTGTTTAAATTATGCAACACACTTAAAATTATATCAAACTGATGTCATAGCATCTTTTCAACTCCCTCTGGTTGAGACATTGTTGACTGTTTGGGCTTTTATTGATAAAAAACTACTTTTTTCTTTGCAAGAAGGCAGCTAGCAGGATGAACGTTCCCATCCAGCTGCCCTGCAACATAACGTCAAAGATTTGAAGCCAAAAAAAATACAGCATGAGATAAAACCTCGGTCCGTGTCGTCAAAACCTGTTTAAATTTTGACCATGAGTGCAAACAGGAGTGGGCTTTCTGTCCCTCGTGTCTCGGCGTGAAGAGCATGTTGTTACAGGAGCTCTCCGGCCGGTTGCATAACGTCGACGGGCCCCCGGGGGCCCCGAGGTCGAGGCTTTGGGATCCTGGAGGTGTCTGCAGGTTGTCAACATGTGCCAGACGAAGGAAAGCACGTGTGAAATATCAAGAGCATTAAAAACAAACAGAGGGAGTAGCTGTGACGGGGGCGAGGGCTGGGAAATGTACATTTCGCTGTACGGACACAGAGACGACGAAACAACATATTTACGATATTTATTGTCTTTTTTTTTCTTATTTTATGAGTCTCCACAGCTCCCATTCCTCAGAGTGAAGCTTTGTCCCGTCATCCAAGGCTCAACTGTGCCAAACATTTAATGATCCCACGCACCGAGAGAGGCTCTCCGAAACGTCCCGAGTCCCCTCAATGTCCCCGTTGTTTCGTGTGCGGCGCGCTGGCATGCGAGGGACCGGCTGACAGGACGCACGGGTCGGCGAGTAATTGGACCCGCCCACACAGAGACTTACATACCAAACTTCTGTTTTCCTCCAGGAAACTAGTAGAGAAACGTCAGTCCCAGAGATCTGCTCGGCGTGCGTTCCGACAGGTAGACGGCTCGTCTCGGCGCCAAAGTGGTTCAACAAAACAGAGCCGAAGTAATCCCTGTAATGGCTTCTAACAGCCGAGGGAGTTCAAAGGTGGAGCTCACGACCCCAGAAGAGCAGCGCTAAGTGCTCATTCTACACGGTGACCAGATTTAAAAGCAATTAGGGGATTTTTTTTTTGCCCTGCAGGATTTCTACTGATAGGGATCACGACGGCAGCTTGTAATGTTTTCCCAGAGGTCTGCCGTGGGATTAGAGTCCGCAGCAGATAATTCCCTGGAGTCAGCCTCGATCCCGTCCACGGCAGGTCTGAATGCCGACAGCGAGCTATACTTGCACTTCCACAGGTGTCGGGGGCCTCAAGGTGAAGAAAGACAAAGTTCCAACCGTCCCCTGCGGTCACGACGCTTAGATCGTGATCGAAAGGAGGAGATCCCGTATCCGGAGTAGAGCCGCTGCTCCTCCTCATCGAAAAGGAGCCGGTTGAGGTGGTCCAAGCGTCCGATTAGGAAATGCCTCCCTTTCTGGGGAAAGAAGGGACCTCAGGGCAGACCCAGAAGTCTCTGGAGGGATTCTGGTCTGGGGTTTTCCCTCCTGGACCTGCTGCCTCGGACACCCGGACACGGGTAACCGGTGGAAGACGGATGGATTATTTTCTTAAGGGTCTCGAAGGAATGCACATCACCCGAGCTGTAGGAGTCTTGGTCAAACACAACCTGCTCGCCATCTTGCGCGACATTAGCGTTAATGCTCAACATCAACCACTACCAGACCCAAATCTTTTATCCCTGTGTGTGTGTGTCCTCAATCAGACTTTGTCGTGGCAGCGCAGTGTGGTTTGGTTGTGTCAGGTGTTTATTTTGTTGTTTTTCTGAGTGTCTGGATTCCCGTTTCCGTGCCCGTTTGACCCTGCCAAAAAACAAACACTCGAGGGTTTCTCTGCGACTAAATCTGCAGAAGCTGACCTCAGGTACGCCTCTGCCGACGCGGTCCAAGGCGACTGGAGCCAACCGCCACAAAGCCACGCCCGGAGAGGTGAAGAGGCGCACGCAGGTCCGCCGGACCGGGGTTACTCTGAAGGGGAGAGCTGCCGGACTGGAAGGAACGAGGAGGAAGAATTCAGGGAACCAGACTGTGAGGAAGATCTGAAATAAACTCCAATGTGAAGAATTCTCTTTTTTTTTGGAGGAGAAAATATTTCTGCAGTTGCAGCCAGCTGCTGATTCCTAATCTCATTCCCTGGGAAGAATGCGCGCGCACGTGGGGGGCGTGCACGTGGGATCACACACGCAGAGGCTGTCAGGGGACTGGGAGGGAAGGATGGAGACATGGGAGCCTGCCCAGAAAAGAAAAGAAACAAAAAAAACCACCAGGCATAGGAAATACTGCTTTTCTGGACATTCCTTCGACGCCGCAGCGGACATGGAGGGAAGCAGTTCATGCACTTCTGAGGAGGACGAGGGTTCGAGGGAAGAGCTACAAAGCAAACAAACGATGTCGAGGTTTAACGGAAGCCAGCATGTTTTGGAGAACAAGTTGTCTTATGAGCCTGATAAACAACAATAATAAAAAAAAAAAACTTAGTTTGGCCCCGCCTGGATGAAGACTTTTGCCTTTTTTCTTCATGATGATGAGAAGTTCATCACATCATCCCTCACCCATTAATAACACTTTCACTCTCTTTTAGAGTCTAACTAATTCAAAGATGGCTGCCGTAGCAACCTGATATAAGAAAACACAACAGACATGTTTACCGGGCTGAACTGTGGCGTGGTGGTAGCTGAGAGTGATCCTCAAAGCCTTCTGAGAGCGCGAGATCCTTTTCTGAACAGGAGGCGTTAAAGAGGCGGCGGGCGATGTGCATTCCTCTAAGGAGGCTTTTATTTCCTCTCTAAGTTAGATTAAAATCCGTTAAAAGGCAAAGAGCGCAAACAGCCGCGCGCGGACAGGTGGCGCTTGTTTACCTGCCTGGTGAAGAGGATGGCGGCGTCGTGGTGCTGCTGGTGGTCGTCGTCCAGCGGGTTCTGCTGGTTCTGCCACTTGCAGAAGCTCTTGAGCGTCGCCGCCGCGTTCTTGGACACCTCCAGCCCCTTGTCCCTTCCGGTGACCGTCGCCACGCGCACCACGTTCAGCCGGACGGGGTTCTCGATGCTCGCGTGCCCGTACAGCTTGGAGGCGATGGAGGCCAGCGTGAGCAGGTAGTGGTTCAGGTCCCGGCCGTACTTCTTGGCCATGGTCTCGTCCGCCACCAGGAGCAGCTCCACGTGGCGGGCGCGCGACACTGACCTCCTGCCGCGTCCTGCCGCGCCGCCCC
>NC_051452.1:3709038-3711097 GCF_001649575.2 Kryptolebias marmoratus | reverse complement strand
CCGCCGCTTCGCGTTCCTGCGTCCGCGGCGGCCGTCGCGCGTGCCGCAGCTCTCGCGCCCGTCGCCCGGCGCCTCGAAGCTGAAGCGCTCGCGCGTGAACGCGTGCAGCGCCCCGTCCGCGTCCTTGTCGTGCAGGGCGCGCGCGTCGTGCTCGTGTCCCTTGGCCCTGACGATCGGAGTGATGGTGTAGCGCGAGCGGTTGACGGCGAAGAAGCCCTCCAGGCCGCCGCCGCACAGGTTCAGCACCGCCAGCGACTCCGGGTTCGAATCCACGGTGCCCCGGTACGCGCACTCCCGCGGCCCGGTCCCCGCGGGCGCGTACCGGGGGCTGAGGTCTCGCGCCAGCGCCGACTCGTCCCGCTCCATGTCCAGCTGGAAGCGCCTCCCGTCCAGGTACACCAGGTAGCCCACCTTCCCGCCGCCGTGGTAGATCCGGTCGATGGTCCGGACCACCCCGTCCGTCCTCCGGGCGGGCGAGTGCGGCTCGCCGCTCGCAGGTGGAAGGTAGAAGCCCTGGAAGGTGGCCGCCCGCCGGGCTCCGACCTCCAGAAGCAGCAGGACCCAGAGCATGATGCCCGGCCCGGTCAGGGAGCAGAGGGGCCGGGGAGCCGCGGCTCGCTTCACTCCGACCCGCGACGCACAACTTTAGGCGGCCGTCCCTGCAGCAGGCGCATCCTCTCCGGGTCCAGATGCCTCGTGCGGAGCAGCAGCAGCAGCAGCCAGCGGGGCTCAGACCGTCCAGGAGGAAGAGGAGGAAGCGTGCGCGCAGCCTGGAGAGAGGACCGAGCTGAACTTGGAGAACAAAAACACAAAGTTTGCGCTTAATAGGAGACGGGGAGGAGAAAGTCCTGCCCCCTTTCCTCCATCCTTCCTCCTCCTCCTCCTCCTCCTCCTCAAATCAGAGGCAAGACAAGTGGAGGACAGTGTCTCCCATCTCCTCAGTCTTCTCTCAGGACCAACAACCTCCTGGAGGCTTTATTTTTAGTTTTATTTAATGTTTTTTACATTTTGACTTTTTCAATAATTGAAGCTGAAGCAGAGTTTCAGCAAACTAGAAAAAAGAGGCGGGATGGATAATTCATGTTTCCTCTTGAAGAACTTCACTGGTCCCACATGAGCCCTTTAATGGTCTGTGTGTGTGTGTGTGTGTCAGGAGGTAAAGTGTGTGTGTGTATTCATGTTTATTGCACCGCCACTGAAAAGAGATATTTGCCACCTCTGTCAGCAAAATATCTCATGATTTGGATAAAAACCCTTCAGAGCGGGAACAATTTCTCGCAGCCGGTCAAAGTGGCTTAAAGCTCCGGCAGTGTCGCTGACAACGAGCCGAAACCGGGCGCGGTAGTACCCGAGAGTCCTTCACGAATTGGGCCGAGACATCTGGGGGACGTTGCAGGACAATCAGGGGGACAACTTCAGCCTTTAACGCCAGATGGTCTCGGTTTGTTGAAGGCGGCGGGCGACGTGCATTAGTTCAAGCAATGCGAGGCCTTTAACTACTGTGTGTGTGTGTGGCGGATTAAGACTTTTCCACTGAGTCAGAGCTGCTGACTCATCCATCAGTCTTATTTTGTGCGTTTAAGTCGGTTTGCGCCCGGAGCGACATGACAGCGGCAGACGTTTCGCCGCTGAGCTCCTGATCCGAGGAGTTTGGACGACACCGAGCGGTGTGGGCAGGATGGATGCAGCAGGGAGTGGGCGGGCGGCGGGAATTAGCCCAAAAAAAGAAGAAGAAGAGAAAAAAAAAAGGGACATGGTGTGCTGCCGCCACGATCCTCGGAGTGACACATCCCACACTCGGGATGCAGACGGCTTCCGAACAGGCCCTCTGGAGAAGCGGCATGTCTTCGTGCGTGTGCGTGTGTGTGTGTGTGTGGGGGGGGGGCTCAAACCCGAGCTCCGGCCCTGTCTGCTGCTGCACGGTGGATCTGGTGTCGCTCCCGGCGTTATGCAATCCCCCCACGACCCGTCTCCCGTTTCCCTTCCTGTCCTCGAGTCCCCCCCCCCTCACCCTCCATCACCCACACCGAACTGTCAACTGTAACCGACCCCCCCCCCC
>NC_051452.1:3707489-3708986 GCF_001649575.2 Kryptolebias marmoratus | reverse complement strand
CCCCCCCCCCCCCCCCCCAACCCCCCCACCGAACCGTCAACTGTAACCCACCCCCCCCCCCCATGAAATGAATCAAAACGGAGGGAAATGAAAAGTGCTGCAGCTGCGAGCCGATGGCTGCTGCTCCGACTTCCTCTCCCTGTGAGTTTTAATCCCTGTCATCTGAAAGCACACACACACACACAGCAGCACGTGGAAGGCAGCCTGCAAACCAAAACAAGTTATCTGTGTGTGTGTGTGTGTGTGTGAGCAGCGCGTGCCGAGCCACGTGTGTGAGAGAGAGAGGGAGCGAGCGAGCGAAGAGGGAATCCAATACGGTTAATTGACGAGCCGAGCCGTTTATGTAACCGCCCCACACACACACACACACACACACACACTTCCTCAGCTCGCCAAACGAATAACTGGGGAGCGTCTCCCGATCCGTTCTGCTCCTGTTCCTCTCTGCGGGGGGTGGGGCCTCAGCATCTGTTGCCACGGCGGTGAGGGAGAGGACGGCGTCTCCCAGGCGACCGCAGGTGTCCCACACCTGCACACACACACACACACACACACTCCTCGCTCTCTCACAGCACGACACACAGAATCGACACAAACTTTCTTTTTCTTCAAATATATTCATTGGGAAACAAAAACATAAAAAACAAAATGGAGGAAGAAGCTCGTTTTGCGAAGACGACTCAGGTGTGAAACAGGTGAGACGAGGACAGGTGGAAGAGCAAAGGTCAAAGAGCAGCAGCGCCCCAGATGTTCCACCTCCACCTGTCGTTGTTTCAGGTGGAGGTGGGCGGGGCTTCCAGCAGCAGCAGCATTTGGTACCGTCCGTGCCGGACGAACGGCGAAGTGAGTTATTAAAAAACACGACTGTCCACGGCGTCTCACCGAGACTGAAGCGGACGCTCCAAACACGGCGTCAAAAAAAGCTTTGCTAAAAAACAAAAATATATTTTTCCCAGATTTAAGTGAGAATAACTGGAACATCCTTAAAAAGTTATTTAAGTTACAAATATATATATATAATTAAAAAAACAGCTATTTCCAAGCTACAGCAGATGGCTTGTGTAAAAAAACAACAAAAAGTTACTTAAATCTTATCATTATTCTTTTAAAAACAGTTTCATAACCTAATTCCTTTATTTGTCAATAAATATCTTATTCTTTTAAATATGACATTCAGTTTGTTTTTTTTCAAAATAAAAGCCCTACTTTACGTTCTACAGTTCAGCTTCTTTTTTATAAAAAAGAGAGAATCATAACAAAATGTTGACATCATTAATGTAAACATTTAGTAAACACGATTAAAAAGAAACAACAACAAGGAGTTTTAATTTGAAATTTCCTACGAAGCAGCAGTTTTATAAATATAATATTTGGTGATTGTTTCTAAAAATTAACCTTAAGCTTGATTGTTGTCATTCAGGAGACCATCTGTTAAAATCTTACCTGCGGCAGATGGCGTTTGGTGACCCCGCCCACCCGCCCGTCACGAGGCACCTC
>NC_051452.1:3701347-3703374 GCF_001649575.2 Kryptolebias marmoratus | reverse complement strand
AGATTATACAGAATTTAGAGCAAACAGACTTTAATGAACACATAAATAGATCAAACTTCAAAAAGCTCATCATTAGCTGTCATTTCTTACGCCTCACTCAGCTTTTAAATGAAGTTTTTAACATTAAAACAGACAAAAACCTGATCATACAGAAAATAAAACTATATATTGTTGGCTTCTAAGTCACTGTCAGAGAAAACTTCACTATTAAGACTCTAGGGGGCGGGGCCTAATGAAATCTAAACGTTATCTTGGGGGCCGGATGAAATGTTCCAGAGGGCCAGATCTGGCCCGCGGGCCTTGACTTTGACTCGTGTGGGTTAGGGTATAAAACACAACTGAAACGATGCGATCATTACCTGTTAGAAAGTGGTCGCTGTGTGTTTCTGCACCTCCTGCTTTTAGCCGCAGACTGTTGATCTTTCTCTCTATTAGAACAGTTGGAACAACCGCACACGACACGGGTTTTAGGCCTTTCGAAGCTGGGTCAACAGAAGCAAACGGGCTGCGTTTACTTCCTGACCCCCCACCCCCCTCCTCCATCTGCATTGACGTCGTCTGCAGCCGCAGCGATTGTAGCATTTCGTCGTATGCAGACGATACGGCGGTTTATATCCGTGGTAAGGGTCTGACACGAGTTAGAAGTCCCGAAACAGCTCAAATATTTCCTGCCGCCTCGTGGACCTTTGACCTTTACACGGAATAAAAGCAGCTAAATAAGTCTAGATCGGTATGAATGTTTTCTTCTGGTTCCAGAGTAGAATTAGAAGCTACGACTCTTTTCTGAATCCAAGCATCTTCAAGTCGTGAATACATCTAAACTGTTTAAGCCTCAGTACCCCCACTTCAGCAGTTTCAGCCTTTATATTATATCGGCGAGCATCAGGCAGCCATTTTTAAACTAGGAGAACGTCGCACTTCCTGTTAACTTTAGGGTAAAGTTACAACATTGTTCATTAAGGTGCAACGCTTTGACAAATAAAGCTTAAAAAGCTGCAAGCCGGTAGATTTTAATTCTTCTCTGGACTCACGGGTGTGACCATGACGAGTCCGACCAGGAAGCAGACGACGCACACGAACAGCAGCAGCAGCTCCCTGCGGCGGCCTCGGCGGATCAGGTGGGGGTACAGGTCGGTCACCGACGTCATCAGCGCCTCCAGGCTCACAAACTGGGGGGCAAAGAGGGCGGCGAGCGTGAGGTCCGCGGCAAGCGTGAGGTCCGCGGCGAGCGCTGATGAAATCTGCATGCGTTCGGTCGGCGTCTACCTGCGTGTCCAGTCCCAGCATGATGATCATGAGGAAGAAGCAGACGGCCCAGAGCTGAGGAAGAGGCATCATGGCGACGGCTCTCGGGTAGGCGATGAAGGCCAGCCCGGGCCCTGGGAGGAGGAGAGACCGCCAGAAAGTCAGCTTTCATCGAAAAGTGATGTTCAACTTCCAGTCGGACGTCCCGTTTCACCTGATTGGGCCACGGTGGCGATGTCCACGCCCTGCTCCTCGGCCATGAAGCCCAGCACCGAGAAGATGGCGAAGCCCGCCAGGAAGCTGGTGCTGCTGTTCAGCAGGCACAGCATGAAGGAGTCTCTGCAGGACAAAAACACAAAACGGGTTGGTAGGAAGGAGAGGGACGCTTTTGGCTCGGTCCGTGGGAGCGTGTGAGGCTGTGGGGGGAAAACGAGACTTTTCCTTCGAGGTGTGGCTACGTGGGCGTCGTTTTCTCTTTCCCATTCCCGCCATTCCTCCAGGAAGCCTGCTGTCCGGGCGGGAGCGAACGTCTGTCGGCCTGAAAGTAAGAGTGTGTGTGTGTGTGTGTGTGTCGGGCGGCTCACTTGTAGCAGTCGTTGTTGTATTTGTTGTAACTCCCCAGGACTGTGAGACTTCCCAAGCAGATTCCATAAGAGAAGAAGATCTGGGTGCCTGCGTCCATCCACACCTGCGGAGGAACGCCGGAGGGAGACGGTTACAGTCACTCACCTGAAACAGCAGCCAATTAAAACTTGGTGTGAGTCGGCGTCGCACCTGCGGGT
>NC_051452.1:3686801-3689111 GCF_001649575.2 Kryptolebias marmoratus | reverse complement strand
AGACAGACAGAGACACAGACAGACAGAGACACAGACAGACAGAGACACAGACAGACAGAGACACAGACAGACAGTAGTGCGACCTCCAGCCTTTATGGACAGCTTTAAAGCCCAAACATAAAAAGGTTTCTCTGCTGCAGCTGCCTAACACTGATGGATCTGTCCCTGAAAGCTGCTGCAAGTCTGCAGGCAGATCATGCAGACAGACAGACAGACAGACAGGCAGATCACACTCAGGACCTCTGCAGTTTGAAGCTTTAATTCATTCTTAATATTTCAGCGTTTCCTTCCCTCTGACTGTTTAAAACCTTGTGAGCCCGGCCGTGTTGGTCACGTTCTGTTCTGCTGTTAATGCTTAACCCCGAGCTTCCCTTTAAATCAGGAAGGTACGATAAACCGAAGCTGAGATTTAACATATGGCACAGAGTTTATGTCCTGAATGTCTGTGCCAGCACAGAAAAATAAAAAATGAGAAGCTGTAGGACACACACAAGCTGTCAGTCAACATATCTAAATGTTTAATCAAACAAATGATACGACACGTCCACGCACTTTGCATCACTGATCATCGTTCAGCTCGGTTTGATTTTTATTGCAGCGGTTTAGATAAAGAAGTAATTCACATCTGTGTACAATAATTAGGAGATCCAATCAGATCTTCGGGCCATCATGCAAGAAAACCAAACAAAAACATGAATTAATGTGGCGCCACATGATGAAAAAGGCCACCAAACACCAGCTGGGTCCTCCTGAGGATCTATGGCTCAGAAAAGATTAAAAACTTCCCGAACCTCTCAGCCGACGACCCCAAAACTAATTTAATAAATAACAGAAACCAGTTTAATGTTGCTAATAATCCTAATAAACATGGATATAATAACCCAAACAGGATCACCGACTGTGATTTTAGTTTCTGTTCTTTGTAAAAGTTAATTAGGGTAAAAATATGCCATTAATTTGATATCTAGAGATGATCTGAGAACCCCTACATGTCACAACTCTGACAGTAACATACACACAGCCCATAATACATTTATTTATATTACAGAAAAAACCCTGAGCTCGAACTGACGGCACCATCCAGTGATGAGACAACCGGCTCTGAAACGGGTCATCCAGACAGGAAGAGCTCATTAAACATAGGAAAAATCTGTTCCACTATCCAAAGAAAAACGGGTTTGGAACCGCCGACCTCCTGGGCGTCGCGAAAAGACGGGTTTCAAGGTAAAGCTGTAATGTTGGTGTTACGGCAAAAAAGAGGAAAAGGTCATTAATTGTTCTGGTTCAGACTAAACACGGACTCGGCGACCGACTGCGTAGACCAAACAAGACGAGATTACCTCCAAATAACGGGCAAATAGTCCTCCAGGCGCTGACCCCCCCCAGGCTGGTGTACTGCCCCAGAGACGTCTCCAGGAGGAAGAGGGGGATGCCGCACAGAAACAGGAACAGCAGGTAGGGGATAAAAAACACACCTGCGACATGATAAAAACCCAAAAACAGTCAGATTAAAGCACAAGGAGGGGAATTAAACGTCTCCGCTGCGCCCCCACCTCCTCCATTTTTGTAGCAGAGGTACGGAAACCTCCAGACGTTGCCCAGACCGATGATCTGCCCGGCCACGGCCAGGAGGAACTCCGCCTTGCTGGCCCACTGGCCCCTGGCCTGCAGGCCGTCCGCGGCGTCCTTCCCTCCTCCTCCTCCTCCTCCTCCTCGGCGGAGCTTGCTCAGCGGCGGGTCGGGCGAAGGCTGCAGGTCGGCCATTGCCGGTTCGGTCAGGACGCGCTCGCACCCCTGAGATGAAGGGCGAAAGAGAAAGCTGACAAGACGACACGGCGTGACTTCTGCCTCTTGCTTATCTTAAAACGCGCTCCATGTGTGGGAGTGTGTCCTTTATCTGCAGCCCGCAGGACATTCAGGGGGCTTCACTACTTTAAACCACATAATTAAACATTTCTTGTTATTTAATTACCGTAATGTTGCTGCTTGTGCACTTTATCTCAGAGTCTACAGGAGTGAGAGGAGGAAACAAACAAGTTATGATTTAAAGTGTGATTTTTCTCACTTTGGCACATTCTTTCTGTCTTAGATTCAAGCTCCAACTACAAACAAGCTGCCTAATATTCCATATATAAGCTTTTATTGTTAATTTCTGTTTTGTTTTTAAAAATAAAGCCCTGTTGTTGCTCCTGACTTGTGTTTATGTTAAAGTGGTCTAATAAAACTCATTTCTGCTGTATTTTGTTTTAAATAAGAAGCTGGTTTGAAGTCAGCTGGTTCCATCTCAAACATTTTTTTGGGGGGGGGGGG
>NC_051452.1:3681574-3686533 GCF_001649575.2 Kryptolebias marmoratus | reverse complement strand
AAAGTGAAATTACGAGCTGACATCAAACGACGGCGTAGCTTACCGCCTCACAGCCCCGGCCACGCGCACATGTAAGCGGGCTCGGAGCGGAGCAGAAGAGGCGGGTTTCGGCGCCGGCACCCCCCAATAAACGGTCCCCCTCTTCCGCCTCAAACGCGCCGCGCGACCATTTTCGTTTAGCTTCTGTCGTCCCGAGAGGACGAACCGAGACCAGGGCTCGACGTGACGGCGCCTACCTCCTCGTTTCCCGGGGCTCTCCGCGGCGCGACCACCCCTCCGTCCGCGCGGACAAATGGTTCGTTCCGGGCAGGGAGCGCGTACGCGGAGTCCGCCGGTCCGATTCACATTTAAAGAGCCGCGGGGCATCATGGGTACTTTCCCTCACCGTTACAAAACTTCAAAAAGGCGCCGCCCCGACATCACTGTACCTGCAGGGCACCTGTCTGCCTCTTACACCATTATCTCTACAAAAACAAAAACAAATAAAAGCCTAATTGGGCTGCTTTTCCTGTTTATAAGTATGGAAGATGAGTCACTTCCTTGTTGCCTGTGTTGCATTTAAAACCTTCCCCGTGCATGTTATGTCCGTCTGTGCAGAAAATTACTTGGGTGGTGGCGAGTTTAATGTTCGACAGCAAGATTAAACTCTCCACAGCTGGACACCTCATGGGTTGAAGGTGATCCCCGTTGATTTTAGGGTGACGGGGTCAAGGTCAAGGTCACAGACGACTAGGGTTGGGCATTGTTTGAATTACAACGATTTCGGTTCTGACTCTTTTAACAGGTAATATACGCTGGAACGTTTCTGAGGGATCTTCAGTTTGTTGCACCAACATCTGCATTTTGAACGCAACGGTGAACGCTGTCGTCAGTCTATGGAAAAATCCACAGGCTAACGTTTGCCATGGCGGTGTGCATCGCAAAAAACCCCCCCCAAAAAAACTGCAAAACCAACCAAAGCCAATGACCAACCCCCCCCCCCAATATTAGCACTTTGAAACCCCTCTGAATCGACTGTGTTGTTTTCTGCCTCAGTTTGGAAATTTCTTGAGAAATGTTGCCGCGCTCGTTGTCTCCTGGGCGGCGCCATTTCTTTTTTTTCCTGCTGTTCTAACACATTATCGACTTGTTCTTCAATTATCATCCTTTGACGAGCTTTAAGTCCTGAACGGGAGATCCAGTAAACGATGGCGGGCAGCCGAGTGCTGCTTGTGCCGCGCCTTTTTTAACTGTCCTGCAGAGACTCAACCTCGCCGTTTTGGATGCAACTGCTTGTCGTTGCAAGACAAAAAACCCCACAGCGCCTGCTAGTGACCTGGCATGGAAACTACAGTGGATCCGACCATCAGAATATCTCCGGTCACTTGAGTCCGTCACACCTCGAGAATTTTGCTGCTTTTTTTTAACCTTGTGTTATATTTATCGACTGAGCCCCATGTCAGGCAGATTAAAAACCAAAGTGTAGATTATTAGGATTCTTTTAGGTCCAGTTTGACCATCTTGCATCAGGTCTTGGTGCAGACTTGTGCAGGTGACGCCAACACTTA
Organism: Kryptolebias marmoratus; assembly: GCF_001649575.2. Taxonomy (NCBI): domain Eukaryota; kingdom Metazoa; phylum Chordata; class Actinopteri; order Cyprinodontiformes; family Rivulidae; genus Kryptolebias; species Kryptolebias marmoratus. The sequence goes on along the minus strand of NC_051452.1, from coordinate 3,684,986 downwards.
CCATCTGAGTCAGTGTTGTCCCATCCGTGTCCAGGAGGGGCGCTGTCCTGCATGTCTGAGGTGTTTATCTGCTTTGACTCGCCTGATTTGAATGACTGGGCGATTATCAGGCTTCTGCAGGACTTGAAGAGCAGGGAAACATCTAAAACATGCAGGATTAGTGGCCCTCCAGAACCGCTGAACTGAGTGCTCTTTCTCTACAGACAATCTGGAATCTGGTTGGAAAGGTTTGAGGAAAAAAACCCATCAATATTCAGCTCCATATTGCCAGCCCTCCTCCTGTAAATGGTCTTAACAGTTTAGGCCATCTAAAGCAGCGCTAAGTACCTTTAACAGGCTGTGCTGAGTTAGCAGAGAACTTATAGCCTCAATAAAAGAATACAGTCTCCTAACACTCTGGTCTGTACTCTTCATTCAGAAAATTGCATTCCACTGCCATTAGGTTATATTACTTAGTGCACAAATCACAAACATAAGTGGGACATTGTACTGCAACCTGTGGATAAGGACACCCGGGAATAGCGGGGCTCTGGTTTTGAGGATTATGTAGTCACCTCAGGGTATAAGTAGCATGTTTGTTCTTGCAATCTGTAATTAATTATACTTCTGATGCTTTGGAATTGGCTTCCAATTTTTTGAATGACTTCTTATTTTTACCAAAAAAAAACCTTCCAGAAGACACCAAGTAAACCTTTACAGGAAATCTCACTCATCAGGTTGTAAGGTGACGGACATTTATGGTTCTGCTGATAAACATTTATGATCTGTTGATGTTAAATAATATCAAAGAGGAACTCTAAATAAAGTAGAGCTATCCAACAATGTGGTAGAGGGTTAAAGGCAGGTAACTGAGGCTTTTAGTTCTGGAAAAAAAAGCTCAACAAGCACAAAATCCACAACAGCACTTTGTAAGCTCAGCGCTGGCAGCCCCAGACCTAAAGAGATTTACTGCATTGTTAAAAAAATAACTCAGTTTCCATCTACAGCTTAAGTCTGCAATCAAGTACCGATCCAAACTCGGGTCACTTCAGTTCAGGTTGTTCCATAAAGAGAATCGAGGAGTCGAAGGGTCGAGAGTCAGGAAGCAGTAAAACGTCCCGAGCTGCTCCACATGCAGCCTGTCCCCCCCTCCGGCTCTGAGGGTCCTGCAGCACAGCCACCACTGTTCTGCCCTGTGCACATGCTCCGGGCGCTTTATGGCTGCTTTTATTGGCACCCCGCTGATACACGGTCGTGATTGTGAAGCTCCTTTACGTGCCTCTTCGCTCCTCCAGCCGCAGGTTTTCACACAACAGGAGGAACGACTGCGGCGGGCTCACAGGAAGTGACAGAGCCTCAGCTCGCTCTCTGTCCCATTCGCTGCACGCGCTCAACCATGTAAAACACATGCAAACGCAGATATTTGTACAGTGGCTGCTGATGTTGCAGTGACTGTGGGCGTGAGCTCCGAGAGAAAAGGCAATCTGCTAAAAAGGTGTCAGGTTCACCCAGGAGTTCAGGTCTGGTGTTCTCGGGCTCCGCGATTAAGATACCAGACACCTGCCAGCTTGTTTTCTGTAACCTAAACTGGCTGCAAACTAATAATCCTTTAGGTGAGATCACTGTGGGCCCAGGGAGACATAACTAGGTTTAATCTTGACCGGTTAGTCTTTGGAAGTTAACCAAGCGTAAAAGCTGTAAAATAGGTGTTTCTAGCTGAGCTTAGCCAGCAGATAAAACTACAGTTCTTTGGCTTTCTATTCTGACTGAATTCCCCTTAAAGCTAAATTAGATTGTTTAAAGACTTTGCCATTAAGCAGCTACACTCCGACTGGTTGCAGGATCTTGGCAGCCGGGACTCAAGAGGTGTTCGGGTTTATTGGCCAGCAGAAGTCAAGTTTTAATTATCTGCTTTTCTAATAAATACCTGAGAAACCTTTGGCATCTTAAACAACACTTTATGACCCGACCGAGTACAATAAAGATGGAGCTGATTATTTTTTCCTCCTCTTTATGACCCTTACATGTTCGTGGTCGTGGCTTTGACAAGACGAGGCCGTTTGGTTACAGTTGTCCAACTCTAGGGGCAGAACAGTGGACGCAATCAAATATCGGAGCAAGGACGCCAGTTTCTGCCCTCAGACTAACAACAATCTGCCGTTTTAAGGAAGAAGTGAACTCTTAAATGCGTTCAAGTGGCTTATTCTCTCTTAAGAGTTTAAAAATGAGAGGTTTTAATTGGGATTATGTCCTAATTTAAAACCCTTTGCTTAAAAACATACAGTTAACGAACCCTCATTCAGGGTCGGGTTACGTATCCAACTGTGACTGGCTTCACTGCCCAGAACAGATCTTTACGGGTTTTTTGCTCTTTAGGAAAAAGGCATAAAAGTTCAAATTAGGGCTTCTCATAATTGGCGCCGTCATAGAAATCTGTAAAGAATTCATCTGCTTTAACAAAAAAACCCAACAGTTTTAAAACAACAGATCCAACTTGGTTAAAACCTGTGATATTTACCAAGCAACGAGGTTGTTTTAAAAGTAAAGACACCCAGCATGGTTTGGGTTAGTCTTATAAAAGCCTGAAGCATTTTGGTAAATAAAGTGATAAAAGGTTAAAGGTTAAAGCCAATAATTTGGCATCGGGAGCTAACGTCGAACTCACCTCTGTTTGAGGATGGGGATTGTCAACACGCCCTGGAGTTGCTGCTTTAATGAGCTGCTGCTCATCCTGATCATTTCACAGAGAGCTGGGTTCGACCTGGCCTCTCCCTCGCCCGTCCAGCCCTGCGTCTGGTACGGACCACGGAGAGCTAAACAAACCCAGATTCCTGCTGTTCACCGAGCCTGAAGCCAGAACCGGGACTGGTAGCCAGCAAGTCATCAGTTCACAAATTAATCCGCCTGATGACCTTCACATTCTGGGATGCGGTTCCGCCCTCCCCACCCTCCACCCGGGGGAGGAATGCACCGGTGGATTATCTCCCAACCTCAACTAATACAACCTCCATTCTACCATGACAGACAGCAAAGACTCCTGATTTTAATCCACGTGAAGGATTACCAAAAACAAGAAGAAATCCAAACTTTGAAGTCGGGACGACGGACCCATCTCTCAGCGGAGCAGATCAGAACGAAATGTCGCTAATTATTTGTGACCCGGGAGCAAATCTGCGGCGCTCATCGAGGCCGTCGCTCGGCTTTCTGAAAACACGGCAGAGGAGAAGAGCCTGGTTTTTATTTCAGGTTATCTGTCCGGAAACGGAGCAAAGATGGAGGTGAAACGTACTCAACGTGTTTCTTGTTGGGTTGGTTTCCATATGTAGGGTAGACTTCTGTCCGTCTCGACTTCCGACCGTCTCGACTTCCGTCCGTCTCGACTTCCGTCCGTCTCGGCTTGCGACCGTCTCGACTTCCGACCGTCTCGACTTCC
>NC_051452.1:3674275-3677751 GCF_001649575.2 Kryptolebias marmoratus | reverse complement strand
CCGTCTCGGCTTCCGTCCGTCTCGGCTTCCGTCCGTCTCGACTTCCGACCGTCTCGACTTCCGTCCGTCTCGACTTCCGTCCGTCTCGACTTCCGACCGTCTCGGCTTCCGACCGTCTCGGAATTTAAGAGTTAAAGAGACTTCGTAGGTCTCCACCAAAACGACAGGCTTTTCCGGCACTAAGATCATCGCACAACGAAATAAAGTTCTGTTTCCAGTTTACCTTTTCTATGACACAGGCTGGATTAAACTGGAAGTTCTGCTTGGCACTGAAAGAAAAACAAAAACTGGAAGAAGTGCAACCAGAACAAAAGGTTGTGGAGAAAATCACAAATAAATGAACGACTGAATGGGCGATGATCTTCTGCTTTACAAACGCTCGCAGCTGCTGTGTGTGATGGAAAGAGGAAGAGACGGTTTCTGTAACTCGTACCTCATCTGTTATAAATATTATTATTCAGGGAACCATCGGTTAACCTGCCTCCCTGTTCATGAAAAGGCTGCCGAATCTAAAAATAAACTGGATTTATTTCTGCGGCTCTGACTAATTTACAGCTGAATGTTGGAAATGACTGTTATCAGTTTGCCACCAGGTTCGCTGAGTGTCCTCCGTGCATGACGCTGTTCTGCAGGATTAACTGGTGTTAAAGTAGTTTAAGTCACCTGTAAGTACATCACCTGTACACACAGCTGTGATAAACAAAGACTAACCTTCAAACTGCAGGAAAACGACTGAAATCAGAGTTTATTTGCTCACATGTGACCCATATCTGATTGTTTTATGGGACTGAATCCGGTTTGAACGTCACGCCGTGTTCACTCGACGTTTACGCCACTGAAGTTTAGGGTTTTGCGGCTCGATCCGATGCCAACGTCACGTTTCAACGCTCCGTCTTTGAAGCTTTTTTTAGGTTTGCCGCGCCCTGGACGCACCGACACATGATCCCGACCGTCGGTGTCGGGTTCGAATCTACTCTCAGCGCGTCGAAGGGCAACTCTGCGCTGCTGGAGCGCGATGGCGTCGGACACAGACGTGTTTACTTCCGTAACCACGGCGTGACGCCTTCAGGGGCGGAGTCTGATAACGGCAGTGCCCTGCAGTGAACGTACTGGTTATTTTTATGCATTTACTCCGTTCACTGACTAATTCCTCCTGTTTGTTTCTCAGGAAGTATGCAGCTTAAATATCTTCTGTGTGACTGACGAACAAATGGGTAGTCGGAGTGGAGCCGAGGCCAGAGTCGGCTGCTTTTGTCTTAAAACAAACAGATTACAGACACTCAGGCACTTTTACGTTGCAGTTATTTAAATGCATTTTATGCTGACTTGCAAGCATTAATAACGAAGCAGGAAGTGGTAGCTGTAGCACTTCCTGTTCGGCCTGGGGCGTATCTTCAGACTGAACAATAAAGTAGCATGAACCACTATAAAAAAGAAATAATCCACTTTTACCTTGGCTGATCTACAGCAGGTAAGATGTTGTTTATCACCTTTCTTCACATTTAAAGATCTGAACTCCGACTTTAAAGCATCACAACTTCTCCATGATTGTCCTCGAGGCAAAGCTGATAAAACTGTGGCTGAATTAAAACCACGCGAAGACGGCGGCGAGAACACAACAAGACCTCGAAGGGTATGCTTCCAATTAGGGAGACGAACGGCGCTCCTTTCTCATCTGAAATCCTTTCATAACGAAGCGGCTTCTGCGCTCAGCATGACTCAGCAGTTTGCGGAAGGCGTGCTGTCGAGTCTCGTGTTACAGAAACAACAAAGTTTACAGTGAAACCAAAATAAAAAACATCATGCGTGTTTGGATCGGGGAGATTAAATCTCAATATCAAATCCATTTTTACAGAATAGTATTTTAAGGAACAAGTCTCCGCGGGTTACAGTTTCCCTCTAATCATTTATGAAATCAGAAGTTTTTAATGAAGCTATAGTTTCCCGCAGACACAGAAGCACGTGCACACCTGTGCACGCCTGTGCACCTACTGGAGGTAACCCGACACCCCTCTCTGTCCTCTCAGGTACTGAACAAACGGCAGTTAAAGCAATTAAACGTACTCACACGTCAGGTGGGAGCGCTGTGTCTTTGGGTTGTTTTCTTTAATACCTGTGCGGCGCGCAGCCGGACTCGGCCGTCGTTAGGTTGGCGAATGATCGCCGACTCACCTTTCGGCTGGGAGAGGCTGACGTCAGCTCCTGTCCCGTCCTGAGGGAAGACTGAAGCCAGGCCGGGGACATAACAGGTGTAACTCCCGAGGGGAGGAGGAGGAGGAGGAGGAGGAGGAGGAGGAACCCACAGGAAGCTGCAGAAGCACACATGATGTTCTGGATAAAGAACAGAACAACTGTGGCTGCCAGTTTTGATGCCAGAGCTGATAAAGCAAAAGGCTTAAAGTGACTTTATGATTAGTTTTTTTTAAAAAAGAGGGCACATTTTCTGCTGAAGCTGGTAGAAAAGGACTGGGCTGCTGAGTCGGCTGGAAAAATGAACTCTAAACTCTTGTTTGTTGCAGGTCTTTGGCTCCCTGGCTCTTCAGTAGGACGATCCCACCTCACATAGAATAACTGTGTTGGTCACGATGAAGAACAGGAGGTATATCTGTGAATAAACGTGGTTTTAAACGGACCTGAGAAGGCCACGCCCTCCCCAGCTCTGGGTTTGTTCGCGGCGGCGTGGATCCACGGGAGCAGGGATCACAGGAAGACCCGCAGATGTCCTAAAGGTTGGCAGGAAGGAGGAGAAGAAGAGGTCAGGCGGCGGCGGGAAAAGAGCTGAACCGTGAGAAACTAAGTTTCTGCTGCGAGGCACGGCGACGAGAGCATGGTGATACGGGGGCGAGAGTGCTAAGTGTTGGAGAATGAACAAATGATATCTTACCTGTTCTAGATAGCACCTTCATCTACAACAGGTGAGATATTTCTGCAAAAGATCCGAACTGTCACTTTAATTTCCTTTCCTATTAATAGACTGTCTGTTAGCGAAATATCTCACGAAGCAGACCAGAACGGAACCAGTGGATGGAAACCTACAGCTGATAATGTTTTGGAGTCAACCTGGCCGCAGCTAACGGACCTGAAATGTGAGGTGGTAGTAGCTGAGAGTCATCCCTAACACGTTCTGAGCGTGACCTATCGTGCAAAACATTATTCCTCAGGTTTCTCTACGCGACTCGGTTTTTGTTTTTGTCCGTATATTCAAGACAAACCAGGATTTTATTTTATTTTCTTTGAGTAACAAACTGATCTCGCCTCCTGAAGATGGCCACGGGTTTCTGAAAACGAGCGAACGAAGAACGTTGGCCTCCATCTAAGAGTATAAAAATACAGGTGCTGGTCATAAAATTAGAATATCATGAAAAAGTAGATTGATTTCAGTAATTCCATTTAAAAAGTGAAACTTGTATATTATATTCATACATTACATACAAACTCATATATTTCAAATGTTTATTTCGTTTAATTTTGATGAT
>NC_051452.1:3627204-3672992 GCF_001649575.2 Kryptolebias marmoratus | reverse complement strand
TTCACAAGATTCTAATTTTCTGATATGATGAATTTGAGATTTTCATTTGTTGTCATTTGTAATCATCAAAATTAAACGAAATAAACATTTGAAATGTATGAGTTTGTATGTAATGTATGAATATAATATACAAGTTTCACTTTTTAAATGGAATTACTGAAATCAATCTACTTTTTCATGATATTCTAATTTTATGACCAGCACCTGTAATCTGCTAATTTGATCCGTCAATAAAAAAACACCCCAGGAAGTGAAAACGTGAGTAACGTCTGTGACGTCAAACATGTTGAAACCCTTTATCCACATGTCAGGACGTGCGTTCACTGTGATTAACAAATCTGTGCAGTTAGGCATGTTCTGGATGCACACCTAGAAACGGTCAAAAACGGTTTTATTTGCTTTCATAAACAACTCATCACGACTCCTAATTCCCTTTACAACCCGAACGCCACCCCCGTTCAAATGTCCGGTTTGTGCCGTCGTTTCAAACTCTTTACCACCTTTTATGTGACATATAATTAATAAAACCCGTTCCCGGACGGAACGGTTAAAAGGATCAAATACCGGCTCATGTTGGCGTAATATGAACCGAAGCATTCATCGAATCAACAACATTATGGCTTCATCAGCAGAAAATTAGTTTTATATTATATTTTATAATTTAACGGGCTGAGACTGAAGTTTCTTGGTTGGTAATGACACTTCGAAGTGTTTGAAGAGGCTCAGTTTGTAACTAGTTTATTCATTTTATTTATTCCAAAGCTTAATTGTGTTTTTCTTGTCCTGTCATGTTTGTTTGACCTTCAGCCATCAGGAGGGAATCGATGCGTGAAGGTTCATGTGTGTGTGTGTGGGGGGTAAGCGTATGTGTAACAGAAAGACAGACTGCCTGACCGTATTAAAAAGGTGTGTTCATGTTCTGTGGGTGGATATGTGCTGGCACGCCCTGAACAATAGAAGGCCCGAGAGCAGAAAGGAGAGGACATAATTGTTGTTCTGATTAATAAACACAACCTGACGATTGTTACACTACGGACAAACGAGTTCACAGCTTTTCACAGCCTTGAAGTGTCGCAAGTGACACTCCAAAGTTGCACAACAAACGTGTTGATCTGAAAAGGTGCAGCGGACAAAGAGAAACGTTGACAGGCTCATAAATAACAGAGAAACCTGCTGAAGTGGATGTCTTAGAAAAAAAGTGTTCAGAGTGGAATGTGCCGAATAATTCCCCTCTGAAGCTGCAGGCACTCCCCGCCGCTGGTGATGTCACGTTTTTACCTCGGCTGGTGAGAAATAACAGGCGGAGCGGCCGACGATGTTCGCCTGACCGTCGACAGGAAACTGAGCGGACAGATTTTAATTAAATATCCTGTTTTTTGGTCTTTTAAGTTCTGCTCTTACGGTGAACGGTCTGTGTAACGGGAACCAAAGCGCCTGGAGCGGCACCGCACGCACGGCTGGACGTGTCAAAACAGGCGCCGTGGGAAACGACAACGGAGGGGGGTCAAACGGTCGTGGCACGACAACAAAACCTCCCGGCTTTGAGCTCCCCCAACCCGTGATCCCGGACAGTCTGGGTATTTGGTCGGAACGATTCGGGACACTCCCCCCCCGTCAGTGAACCAGAGGTCAGGCGCTTTTTGTGCAACGCTCCCGGGGTCGGAATTTCCTAAAGTCGAGCAAAGTGTTTCGCATGACGACATTTTCTCGCAAAAAAAGAAGAAAGAAAACAGAAAACGGGGCTCTGCGGAGGGAAAAACCTGCAAACTGCCTGACAGATAATTGTCCGCCGTCTGCTTACGCCGGGATACTTGAAGCTGTAATATGTGGTCGAGCTGGACGCTTGTTGTTCCTCACGCTCGCTGCGTTACAAGCAGTTGTTGCACGTTTGACTTTTAACTGTAGTTTGGGGACCTGAAATTAAGTTACACCTCGTTAAAAGGACAATTATGTGATGATGTCATTATTGCTCCTTTTTGTTTAAACTGTTTGGGCTCAGATCCATCCTTTACTCGCCTGCAGTCTTGTTTGGGGGCTCGAACGAAGACGGACAAAGAGCCCGTTTGGCACAAAGCTTTGGTCAGGAAGCCAGCAGCGAGGGGAAAATATGCAAAGAAACAGGGCTGGTGCAGAAAATGCAAAATGGCAGACCAAAAACACAGCCTTCGCTGTCAAATATGTGTTTCAGAGTCTGTTCAAAAAGCCCTGACGCAGAGACACATCGCCTGAAATTATGAATAATTCTTCTCGTTCGGCTTCGTTTTCTTTGTTTTTTTCCTGTCAGGGAGATTTTAAGGGTAAACGCCTCCAAACAATCATCCTGTTTTAATTAAATCCATCCCTTTCACGGGCTGGCGGTGGGTTTGATCCCGCCGCGCTGCGCTAATCCTGCGTGTTTACTTATGAAAATAAAAAGCCGTGCTGTGATGAATGGACTTTAACTCATTCATAATGTTTCACTGGCGCCCAGAAACCGGCTCAGTTTTTAAGTTCCTAATGAATGTAATTAATATTTGTAAAAAATGATGAATAAAATCCCCTCAGGAACACGTCTGTGTTCGACTGTCGGCTCTAATTCCTGCATTATTAAAGCCTAAAAAAACTGGTGTAATTACACCCACAACCTTTCCCCAATCTGACAAGGAATATTAGCTCTGAGCGTCGTCACATTTCTGTCTGAAAGCTGGGGGGCAAACAAACCTCCGGACTACGAGGGCCTTCCTGGCATAAATCCCAAACCAGAGACAAACCAGAGACAAGGACATATAATCCAGGGTATGAGACGTCCTAAAAGCTCTAAAGTGGAGCTCTGTCGAAAAGTTATGAACGATTAATACCTTATCTGTTAAAGGCCGCATACTGGGGGGATCCAAAGGAATGTTATAGAGAGCCTGCGTGCTTCCTTCAGCGTGCACGGCTTCAGATTGGGTCTGCAGCTGGAGGGTCGTGGAGGGAAACCCGGACGACAGCAAACCGTACGATCCCTCGGTCTCCACGCATCCTCACCTCGTCTCTAAGGCTGAGCCCGGTCATCCTACGAAGGAAGCTCGTCTGAGTCCGGGATCTCCTTCTTTCAGGTGGGGGCTGGAACTTCGACTGGACCAGGAAACGGGTCCTTCTTGGTCGTGACGAACCGATGATGAGGCCCCGGTCCGTCCATCCATCTGCCGCTGCATCCTTCCATCCCCCGCCCCCGCCCCCCCGACCAGGAAGGAGCAATCCAACCGAGAACCGCTGACGTGGCGGCGCCGCCGACTCTCAACCCCGGCCCGAGGTCGCGGCTCAACGCCGCCAACAGAACCACCGTGTTGCAAGCAGAGACGAAACCATGGCGTCCCCAAACTGGACACCTTCCTGTCCACGACTGCGCCTCGAGCGGGAACACCGCAAGCAAGATGGAGACGGCCGAGTCCAAACCGACTTTGTGCTGAGGACGGTTGGTTGTTCAGGGACAGGACAGGCCTTAAAAGATGGGAAGTTGGTGGAAAAAGATCTTTTTAAGGTGATTCTGATTCTACAACCAGTTTTCTCTGTGATGCAAAAGCAAAATACGTCCAGTTTCCATTTCTTGCTGCTGAAGATAACAAGTTCTGTTTCAGATTAGACAAAATTCAATTCGACTAATTTATTGACTTCATTTCGTTGCCAACCTCGTGCGTCAGCTTCTAAATGATGCAACAAAACCGCCACAAGTTCACGCCTGCAAGCCGTCCACGGTGAAATATTTACAAGCCATCAGCTGTGGAGACCCGACTCCGAGGCCACCTTTCAACGAGAGGAGCAGGAGGCTTCTGACGAGTCAACAAAACCCACAACAGCCATCCTGCTGCCAGGACACGACTCCGCAGTGTTAACATTCCTCTGGAAAAATCCGAGGAATGTCAGAGGAGAGGGTGGTGTCATGGAGTGCAGCGTGTTTACGACCGTTTGGCTCAGGTAAAGCTGACTTTTCAGACTTTGTGGGGATTTAATCCCTCGCACGTTCTGATTTTCACCGGCTGTGTGCTGGGCTGAAAACATCCACAAACCCTGAGAAAAAGGATCAAATCCTAGAAACCACAAGATGTATTCATTTGGCGTGGACCTAATGGATGAATAATTGATACAAGCTGAGAAGATAGAGAGGGAGCTCTGGAAATGCTGATAACATGACTTCACGCTGTTAGCATCACGAGCTTTCAGGGTGGCCCATTTCGACCATTTACAGAGGATAACGTGCATTATCTAGCAAGAGTCCGGCCAAAACAATAAAAAATAAAACAATTTCAGCCCAAACTGAAGCTCGATGTCGTCCCGATTAAAAAGTTAGGATTTTTATTTAATAAGAAGAGGATTATGAGACAAGACAGACTGTTGGTCAAAGAGACAAAACAGGTAATGGGATGAGCAGTTATCAGTCCCACCAGGATTTCATGGGCATTTTTTGTGATCGTTGCGGCTAAAATGCCTGATTTCGCGGGGCATTTTCCTAAAAGTTGCGGTTTTTTTTTCTTCACTAAAATCAATAAACAACCATAACTTTTAATATCTAAACCAAAAATCCTTCCTAGTTTTGTAAGATAATTCCCAACAAACATTGACATTCTCAAAAGGTGCTTTATTTGAGAACTTTGATAGCTTCTAAACTGACATTCATGAGCATTTCTGGATTGTCCCTGGTCTGCAGCTCTCCTCACATGTTTTGCAGACACAAAGTGTTTGTCGATGCGTTTATGTTCCATGATTACACTGCAGGACGTGCAAAACAGCTGCAGCTGGGGAGGAAACTGGTTTGCTGAAATCTTTGTGGGCAAATGTGAAGCATTAGCGCACATTTTGGCTTCGGTCGCTGCTCCTGCACGCTCCCGGCATTCTGATGTTAACAGGAAGTGACGTCACGTGTCTTCTTCCTGAGTTATTTGGGCTTATTTTGTATTCCACGCTACACAAACCCACAAAGAAGACACCAGACCGCAGAAACGGTGGCGAATCACTTCAGAAACAATAAATATTGGGTTAAAGTTGCGGGAAAGTTGCGATTTCGCGGGGTTTGCTTGATTTTGTGTTAATAGTTGCGATTGCGGAATCCTGGAGGGTCTGATTGTGGTCTTGTGGGGGGAAAACTAGAACCATCTCATCTAAAATTCATGAACACACTCGTCCCGTCTCTGTTCGGAGTTGCCGCTCTCGTAGTTCGGCTAAATTTAGTCACCTGATGAGTTCCCACCTAACCCCGACCCCACCTTCGCTCCTCGAGGCCAGGAGGCCCCACAAATCAAACCAAAATGGGGCGTGAAATGTGTCCAGACCTGACTGTTTGGTTTTTCCAGATCGAGGACACGCTGACGGCGTGAACGCGGAGAAAAACAGGAGTTTGGATTCTGACCTCAGAAAGGGTCACATTCTGCCCCCCCCGCAGCGGATGGATTTATTATTTGTGTTTCCCCTCAACATTTGCGTACGCAGAAACGTCGCACATTGAAGGGTTTGTTTCCAAATGAAGCTTTTAACGACTCTTTGTTTGCGTTCACAGCCGCGCTCTTCGCCTACTTGTCGCAGCATGTGATTCTGTGGTATGCAGGGAAACTGAAAACAGACACTTTGCCCCCCCCCTGAAAAAGACACGGAGCTGTGGAGACAGAGAGCCAGACGGAGGCAGGAGATGGTTGCTTCTTAAAGCCACAAAAATGCTGGCAGGAGACGTCACAGCTTCCATCCTTAAAAACAGAAACTCTTCAGGGTTTTAGGAGCTGGTGGCTACAGTGGGTTAGGAAGGCGTTCAGACGGGGGGGGTTCAACCTCGACTCGGGTCAAGTTCTCCGCAGGTCGCTCTGTCCAAAAAGTTTGGTTCCAGTCAGTGATTACTTTAAGGCTGTGAACACGCAGACAAACCAGCTGATTTGTTACATTTTTAGTTGTACCCAGCCGAGCTGTCTAGGATTTATGTCATTAAAGGCAGAAAAGGTTTCAAAACGACCGCCTGAAGTTTCTCATTTCTTTTCTGTGTGTCGGTTTTTTACAGCCGTTTGATTTTTGTCGATTTTGACCAAGTTAAAACCCTGGAGGCAGCACAACAGTCATATGTGTGCACAGAGATAATGTCTTATTATAGCCGCTGTATGTGATAAATATTTTGGCAAACGAAGGAAAAGGAGGAGACGAAAGCTCGGCATGTACTGAACACGGACAAGGAAAGAGATGAAATCGATTTTAGCCCTTCCAACTTTCGTCCTGCGGTGTTTTTCCTCTGACAGGAAATGGAACTGGCACGGATCTCTCCCGCGGGGTTCTGGGCAGCCACTTCCTGCGCCATCCAGCGCCAACGCCGTGCCAGCTCCCAGCTGAGTCCAGACCACCGTGAGAAAAACCCTGCTCTGCCATCTACAAACATGGCCTCCGAGAAGAGCCGTGAGAATCCAGCAGCGTGACGAGACGAAGAGGACGAAGTGTCCATGTCCTCAAATATCCGTCCTGACATCTGTTCGAAGGACTTCGATGATTCGGATCTGATCAGTGAGGGAGAAAGATGCAGACGAGTTTTTCTCTCACGACGAGCCTCGCCACACCAACCCACCCTGGTACCCGGACCCTCACACACACACACACGCTCCTGACCCACAATGCACTGCAACGTGCTTCCAGGCAGACTCACGGCGCCGAGTCAGCGCTGCAAACGGGAAATATTTCTACCATCGCCGTGAAAACGTCACGCCTCGCATTCCGTCACAAACTCAAGGCCCGCGGGCCAAATCCGGCCCGTGGTAACATTTTCTCTGGCCTCCATCTAAACTTCATTAGTTTGGGACAGATCGCGTCTCTTATCGTGACTTTTAACTTTATTTTGACGTGCAAAGAGCCACGGAGTGCATCGGATGAATCTGTTGTTGCAGCCGAGGAACGATATCAGATATCAGGCATCAGCGTAGCAGCGAGTCAGCTTTAATGTGTCTTCAAAGGTAAATGTTAGTTGCTGTATGATCTGAGCTTTGCTGAGGGGTTTTTAGCTGTTTAAATGGAGAGAAATCCATAAGAAATAAAAGCTAATGAGGTCTTTTTAAGCTGCAGTTTTTAATTTTGGTTGTTTTGTGTTACAGAGTTTGACTTTTCTGCAGCTAAAGGTGAAGAATAAATCAGTGTATTGACAGCGAAGTAGAAACTAAGAAGGAAACAGTATAATGTTTCCAGACTTCAAAGGTTTTTGTATTTTTCTACGTTTATCGTCTAAAACAGGCGACTCCGACTTCCTTTCCTCGCCTTTTCTCCCTCCTGTAGGTGGAGCTGTGGTTAGATGTCTGCCCACCTGAGGCTCCTGACCCTTCGTCCCGAGCCGCCTCTGAGCGTCGGTTCGAGCCTCGGTGTTCGAGCTGCCTCGGTGGGTGACGACTCACCTGCGACCCCGCGGCCTCGTCCTTCCTCCCCTGGACTCCCGGATCCTCCTCCTCCTCCTCGAAACCTGGACGAAGAAAAGGGAACAAGCAGGAGTCATTCCCAAACACAGTTCTGTCTGTTTTCCTGGGAGCATTTGCTGCTCGCTGGATTCAGGTTAGAAATGAAGAAATCTTATTAGTGTTTGAAGGAAACTCATTGTCCTGTAATCAAATAAGATGGATGGTGAATCTGCAGCAGATTTGTCCCGTTTCTCCGCCGCCGCTGTTGTTAAGGCTTGAGGAGCTCGGACCTCAGCTCGAACTCGCCGGCCTGTCGGAGAGAGACGCGCTCGGGGAAACTGCCGCTCGCCGTTAACGAGCGCGTCCGCTGCGTCCTCGAACTTCTGTGCAGAAACTCTGAACTCATCTCGGGAGGAAGCGATCCCCGAAACGTGCTCTGACCGCAACACATCCTCACCGAAAACTCGACCCCATTTGTCCGTTAGCAAAATATCTCGATACTTTGAACGATTTAATAAAACGCTCAGGGAGCGAACTGATTGAGCCGACCCAATCCATGATGGCCCCCGCAGCTGACACAAGAACGGCTTTAATTCGGTCAGTTTTACAGCCGTGGAGCTAAAATCTGGTGTGGAAGTAGCTGAGAGCTTTGCAAACAGCGATAACTCCGTCATGTCTCAAGAAAAGATGACGGAAGATGGTCCAGTTCTGATAAAACAGGCGTGCTACTAAATGGTTTCAGTAAACTGAGAAAAGTCCGTCAGCCATCATCTCCAACCGGACTCTTCGGAAGAAGACGACAGGTTGCACACGCTTCGCTGCTGATTACTTCTTGGTCCGCTTCCTGTCGCCTTTTGGCGAGCTCTCGATCGGCTCCGCCCTGAAAGAGAGATGCCCGGTGAGGTCTGGGCGGAGGGCGAGGAAGCGGAAAGCTCCCCGCCTTCCTCCCTTTTAGGAGTGGCCCCGGGAGCTGCTTGTGGGGGTCTCACACACACACACACACCCCTGGTTACAGGAGCGGCTTCCTCTTCACACACACACCGGGCCAATAGCAACACGCCCACGTTTGTGTTTGATCTTTGTTCGGTCCACATGAAGAGAGGCCTAATGGATCAGATCCACGTCATGCAAGAAGAACAGCTCCGAGCAAATCCTAACCCCAACATTTCATTTCGATCTCCGGTTTTAAAAAGAAACCATCGGGACCAAGAACCCCGTTTGAGAAGATGCCGTTCAGCGTGAAGGGGGCCCGTTAACGCCGCGCAGCTTTAAAGGCGTGTTGGACCAGATGACAGAGTTTTCAGAACACGCTTCCAAACCCGTCCACAGGGGAGGTTCTCAGAAAAACGGCCCTCGGCCCTCGGCCATGTGGTTCTGGTTTTAGCTTGTAGCGACTGCGCAGGGTGTTCACCCGGGCCGGACTTCTGGACGGGCCCGGACGCCAAGAATGTCCTCTCCGCTTCAGAGCGCCAGAGACAATGACGGCGATGACGGCCGCGCAGATGTTTTTCACTGGAAAGAGACGAGAGGCTGACGGACGCTTCCAGAACTTTTCCACAAACTTTAAACTTTTTACACAGTTTTAACAGAACCCAGATGATTTATGATTGTTTCTTAAATCCCCCAAGAGTGCAGCTTATGAAGATCCAAACTCCCATTGACTTCCATTGTTTCTGAAAGATCCAGGAAGGATGTTTTCAGCTTAGTTTATTAGGAGGGTCCCAAATTACCATTCAGGCCTAAAGAAGTTAATTTATTTACAGTTCTGCCAATCAGACTCCTAAACTACACATCTGTTAGGAAAGAGACAAAACGTTATCCAGACGACAGTTTGTCCGTCTTCTCGTCACGTTGTAATCGCTCGTGTCGGCCATCTTTCCTCCTCAACGCCGCTGACATTTATCAGCGATGTTGCAGAGCTGTCTTTAAGCTGAATCAGCCAGAATCGGCCAACAGCTGTCGATTCAGCTCAGCCAATCAAATAATGAGGTTATATTTGGATCTACTGACATTTAGGAGCATAACCGTAAGATTGGCTGTCATTTTTAAGTTTATTATATATTATATATATATTAATTAAAAACAACATTTATACTGCCTTTAGAGAAACTTGTTCTTACCCAACCTGCAGCTGCAGAAATAACAAGACTTCCATCACGTCCATCACTCTTCCTCTGCACTAATCCTTTCTCCAACAGGGTGAGCATGCGCTCGCGCTCGCTCGAAGGAATGCAACTTAAAGGATGTTCGGTCCGTCGCCAGTTTATGCATCTGACAGGACCTAATCCTCGAAGCGGCACGAGACGAGGACTGAAGCCTCGACTTCACTGGAACAGAACGTTTTTTATCCGTTAAAGTCAAACATTTCTGTAGTACCCCCGCCACGCCTCTAGGTGGCGATGATGAGGAACACAGAGGAAGAATAACCTGAGGACACGAATCAGAGGTCATGTCACCTTTACATGTTAGCTCTAGTTGACGTAGTTACGTGGTGGTATTTACACTTTGAAACGTCTGTAAAAATCTCAGTTTTTCTCGACAAAAACACAGTTTTTAAATTTTTTTATTGCCGGTGGGTAAATGATGATGTTTTGGCTTTGGCGTAAAGATTCATTACGTGTCAGGACCTTGAAACGCAGGAACAGAGTATTTCCTACGGTGGGTAATATGTTTTAAACTCTTGGAAATTCGTCAGAGGATCTTGCGCGCTTTAAAGGACAAATAAAAAGGTCCACTGAGCCGTTTTTGCAGAGGTTGAAATTGGGCGACAACGTTTCCGGGAGTCTTGGAGAGTACAGCAGCGAACACGCTGGCAAGGAGTTCCCCGTTTCCCATCGCGATACGATCTGAGAGAACCTCCCTTCCTGTTCGCACAGATAACCTTTTCCATTGACCCCCCCGGATGTTGCCCACGGGGAACAGGCCAGGGTTCAACGTTTGCCTCGTCAAATACCTTTTAAAAATGAAAACGTTCTGCCTAGAAACGTCATGGGAAAAAAACACTAAAACAGTCATAAGGCACGTGCCGATGCGTGTTGTGTTCAGGGGTTTGCTCGATTTGACCAATTACACATGTTCAAATGTGTTTAAGTGTCCAAATTGAAGACGTCTTCACATATTTGTGGTTCTGGCTGTTCGTGCTCCCCGTGCTGGTTTGAAGGACGAGGATCAGATGAAACGAAGAGGAACGACGAACAAACCGCCGTTCGATAATCAATCTGGACCGACAGGATCTGAACCACAGGATTGCCCGTTTCCGTTGTTCGCCTCTGCTTCAACAAATCAGACGGTTCTTAGAGTCGTGTTCCTTGAACTGAAACTCACGGCCCTTTGCTCTGGATTTGTTTTTTCCATGATGTAGATTGTTGAAATCTGAAGGTCTGGGAATGTATTTTTATCACTCTGAGATCCTCTTTGCCATTGTTACCCTATTTATATATCACCCCAATTACACATCTGGAGGCAATCTGCGTGTTTGCGTCTCTCGACTCGCTGACGGAGGGGGCGGGGTTAGAAGCGGGACAGGTCTGATAATACTGATGAAGCGAGGTTCAGCGAAGGGAGTTACCCGCTTTCTTTCCGCCATAAAAGCCTCTTTTGGGATCTGTACGTCCAACTTCCAGTTGACGCCATGCTTGCTGATTCCCAAACAAACAGATTCTTTCCCCTCTTTCATTGCATTAGCATGCAGCAGTGTCATGACTGAAGGTGTGTAAGCGCCGCCGCCGCCGCTGCAGCGCGGGCCGGAGGACGGGGTCAGCGGCTGCAGCTGTTCGGATGTCCTCATCCGTGGAGAAACCATGACCTCACCACGAGCGCCGGTTCCACCTCGCTTCGAGAGAATGTCGACTGGAGATCCGCAGAGATGCTGTGGCGTCTTTTATTTGAACGCCGCTTCTCATTCCGAGGCCTCTTAACGATGTGCCGGGTGATATAAAACGAAGGACGTACTTATCCTGCCCTGCCAGATGGGACGCTCACTTCTCCCAAGTTAAATTGACTTTAAAACCACACAGATTCTTCTGTTTTTCCTTTCTCCGAACAGGACCATTATCATACGTCCTCTGGCCTGCGTATCGTTAAACGTGCACCTTTCACATCAAACATTTCCAGTCTTCCACCCGGGAGGCTCTGGTTTTCATCATCAGTCCTTTCATGGCTCCTGACGCTCCACAGCCTGCAGGATGGACGAAAACCCCCTGACTGAACAGGAGAATCCCGATCGAAAAGTTCCCACGCTCAGTAATTACACATAAACAACCTAATTTAATCATGTTTGTGATTTTCCTTCTCTCGGTCCTGAAATTTGATATACTTTGTGGAAAATGTTGCATCTTCAGAACGTTTCCCTGTCTCGGATCAGCCTGTCAGGCTCCTGAATGTTTACTTTGTGTTAACTGGGAATTCTGTCGGACAAACGGGTCAAAAGTCATCTTCAGCCGAGCGCTGTGAGGTTCTGGTTGAACTTAAATACACTTTCTTTGAGTTTCCGAGGATTAAAGACCTCATGTTCATCCGGATGACGACTGTGGGTGGCGTTAGGTTTGATGATGAGATCTTTGGGTTTTCTCGCAGTCAGCCGGCGTTCCGATGTTTGGGATCAGCGCCGTTGGCCTCATTTAGTCCGAAGTGGAGCGCGGGGGGGAGGGGCTTCCTGTTGTTTTGTGTCTGGGTCTTACAATCGATGACCACGAAGGTCAGAGGTGTCCGGCGAGAGCAAAGTCAGGATCAATTATAATATGGACGTCGGGTGGGAGGAGGAGGAGGAGGAAGAGGAGGAGGAACAGTAAGTTCGCTTTTGTCCACACATTTTTCTGGGCGTGTCAGACACAGATTGATGACAGGAAGCTGCTACGCCCATCGGCCAACTGTGTCCCTCACTCCCTGTGATGTGGCCTCTGACACGCTGACACACCGCGCCAGAAAGATCGAACCGCCGCTCACAGATAAATCATTGTGAGAGGCCTAAACAGACCCCGAGGTGGGGGGCCAGTCTGCCGGCGCAGCACCGCAGTTACCAGAACAGCCGAAACGTCCTGATGAATAAAGTTTTAAACTTAAGAGGAAACAAAAGTTTGCAAACCTTTTAAAAGAATAAAATTCTCTGCAGCAGCAGGAATTCACCTGTAATCGCGTCAGGATGGGCCAGGAACAGGGAAGTACCGCGTTTTCTTTGAGGAGCTGTTATCGGCTGTTACGGCTGTCGGCTTCGTTCAGTTGCTGAGTAACTGAGCTTTAATCCTCGTCTCGTTACACGCAGTTCAGGCAGAACACCGGCGCGGCTGCACAGTTCCTGTCAACGCAAGGCCGTACGCGTTCAAACGTGTCAGAACGCACCAGAAAACGCGAGGAGCGCCCGAACGCTCGCCGAATATCCTCCGACCGGGAAGAGGAAAAAAAAACCAGGAACTTTGTCGAGCGCCACGACGACACTCCGCGCAGCAAAGAAACAAACACATTCAAATTACGAAAGCGAAATTTAATTTTAAGCAGAACGGAAGCGGGCGTTTGTAAAACCAGAAGAGGAAGAAAAGACGATCTGTCATGAAGAGCAGAAACTGAAAACACAACAAAGAAGTTAGAATATAGGTTCCATACGAGTATATCCTGAATGAAGCTGATGTTTATTTGGAGTCCGGTGTACAGTCAGACCCTCCAGGATTTCTCGATGTTGCGATCACAGCTATTAACGCAAAATCAAGCAAACCCTTCGAAATCACAACTTTTTGCAACTTTGCCCAAGACACCACAACTTTAACCCAATATTTATTGTTTCTAAAGTGATTCGCCACCGTTTCTGCGGTCTAGTCTCTTCTTTGTGGGTTTGTGTAGCGTGGAATACAAAATAAGCCCAAATAACTCAGGAAGAAGACACGTGACGTCACTTCCTGTTAACATCAGAATGCCGGGAGCGTGCAGGAGCAGCGACCGAAGCCAAAATGTGCGCTAATGCTTCACATTTGCCCACAAAGATTTCAGCTAACCAGTTTCCTCCCCAGCTGCAGCTGTTTTGCACGTCCTGCAGTGTAATCATGGAACATAAACGCATCGACAAACACTTTGTGTCTGCAAAACATGTGAGGAGAGCTGCAGACCAGGGACAATCCAGAAATGCTCATGAATGTCAGTTTAGAAGCTATCAAAGTTCTCAAATAGAGCACCTTTTGAGAATGTCAATGTTTGTTGGGAATTATCTTACAGAACTAGGAAGGATTTTTGGTTTAGATATTAAAAGTTATGTTTTTTTAATTGATTTTATTTAAAAAAAATTGCAACTTTTAGGAAAATGCCACAAGAAATCGGGCATTTTAGCTGCAACGATCACAAAAAATGCCCGTGAAATTCTGGAGGGACTGTGCATTTACACGCCCAGTTACAGAATTTACCAGTGAGATCTCACACAAGCTCAGCGCAGGTGGGAAATTCAGCCTGATTTAAACGCCAGCTAACAGGAAACAGAACGTTAAGGGTTTGCTCTTCATCAGAAAGTGAAATCAAACATCTGTGGAAACGATCCGAGGCGGGTAGGATTTCCATCAGGTGGACCGATGCTTGTGATCACCTTCATCTCCAGAAACGGATCTCGACCCGCCTGCTCCCCTCTCCTCTTCCTTCCTCCCCGTTTTTACTCTCGAAACGCCGCTCTTTCCCGCCTCGCCTGTTTCCCCCCCTCAGGCAGGGATGGGATTTCTTTTAAGTTTTTCGTGGATTAAACTTCTCCTAAAACTCTGCTCCGCCGTCCCTTCCTTCGTTTTCACTGCCATATTTCTGTCAGTTTTACCGAGCAGCAGGAAATCCAATCAAGAAGGGAGCGTCCTGACAAATCTTTAAAGGTGAGAGGTTAGGTAAGGCCGGAAACGCGGTAATAAAACCCCACCTGATGGACTTTCTTAAAGTCAGACGGTTGGAGGAAAAAATCATTTCTCGTTTCTCTATCTGAGGCGGTTTTCAGACAGAATCCTCCGTCTGTCGACAAAGCCCCATTAAATCCTAAAAACTTGCTCACACACATAAAACCTCCTCCGTCAGCGTCTACATGTTTGTTGGCAGACGCAGATTTAACGTCCTCAGAAAGACGTCCAACCTAAACATGAACTTTAATTGTAAACCAGATGCTTCGACGCTCCAGCTCCTCGGTGAAACGAGTCAGTAACGCAGACTCAGCTGCTGCGTTCAGCTGTGTTTTCATCCGTCATGTGGGGTCTACGTCTCCAAGTTCTTTAGTCTATCCCATCCCATCCAGCCGGTCCCAAACACAACAGAGCTGAACCAGTCAGACGGTCATGGAGGTCAGCTCACACGGCGTAAAGGGTTGGAGCCAGAAACTGAAGCGGCGAAATGTTTGCGTTGAGCGATGACAAGTAAAGGAGTGGAATAATACAAGGGCACGACAGGAAGAGGAAAAGATACACACATGTGTGAAGTCTTTCCGCAGACACTAATCTGTTCTCCAGACACAGAAATGGGAGGGAAAAGCTAAACTGGAGGGTCATAAAGACAGCATAGAAGATACGACAAAAATATCAAATCAAAACCACTGAATTCAGGTGTTCTAATCACCTCCACGGCCACAGGTGTGCAGACTGCTTCTACAACCATTAGTGAAAGAATGGGTCGCTCTCAGGAGCTCAGTGGATTCCAGCGTGGCGCCGTGTTAGGATGCACAGTAAGACTTCTCCACTAAATGCTCCACAGTCAGCTGTTAGTGGGATTCTAACAAAGTGGAAGCGATCGGGAATGACAGGAACTGGGCCGTGAGGTGGTAGGACACGTAAAACCACGTAAAACCACAGAGTGGGCTCAGCTGAGTCAACAGACCTCCAGACTTCCTGCAGCCTTCAGATCAGCTCAGGAGCAGAGAGCAGAGAGCTTCATGGGATGGGTTTCCATGGCAACAGCTGCATCCGAGCCTTCCATCACCAGGAGCAAAGAGTCGGAGACGTGTCCTCTGGAGGGACGGATCAGGCTTCTCTGATGGACCAGTCTGAGGACGGTTCTCTGACTGCATGGAGCCAAGTGTAAAGTGTGGTGGAGGGAGGATCATGGTGTGGGCTTGGGCTCTTAATGCTTCAGCTTCTTTGTGGGAACAGTTTGGGGATGGTCTCCTTCCTGTTCCAACATGACCAGAGCACAAAGCAAGGTCCACAGAGACATGGCTGTGGAAGAACCTGACTGAGCTGCTCAGAGTCCTCTGGGATGAATCAGAGCAGAGACAGAGAGACAGACCTTCTGTCCAACATCAGAGTCTGACGAACGGTCCAAAACTCCCAGAAACTCTCCTAAACCTGTGGAACGCCTTCCCAGAGGAGCTGAAGCTGTGAGGCCAACATCAGATTAAACCCTGAGGATTAAGACTGGAATGTGAAGGAAGACAAGCGAATACTTTGGACAATATAGTGTAAATGTCAGTCTGTCTCAAGAGGCAGGCTGACTTCAAGCAACAATGTCGCCTACACAGATGAGCAAAGTGGGTCTAAAGCTTTGCTCTGAAGTGCTACAACTTGTTCTGTTCGACATACCTGCTTTCAGTCACCTTTGTCCTGTTAGCTTGTTGGTTTCTTCCCGGTGGTTTTTTTTTGCCTGACACCAGTTAAACTCAGCACCCGACCAAGAGAACCGAAAGCAAAAAGAAAAATGGACGGTTTTCAATCCAACATGGCGTGAGCTCAGACTGAGAACCTTATGATTTGAGGTCTCCCTCTCCACTAACAGGTGGCCTCCCGGACTTTCTCCCTAATGAAAAAACAAAAATGTACTGCGCACACAAACAGGCCGGCAGACATATTTACACGCACACATACAGTTTATATACTGCGGCTCCGGCTGGCACCAGATGATGTGCGTGCGGGGGAACGCCAGACTAATCCTGCGGGACGAGCTGTCAGTTTCTACATGTTACATGAGCGATGTCAGCCTACGGTCTGATTCCTACCAGCGGCTGGGAAAAGTTGGTGCTCAGGCTGGCGTGGGGTTTGAGAACGCCTCTCATCAGTCCATCTGCTGGCTGAGGGGAAACAGCTTCTCACACATAAAGTAAAGTTCAGGCTGAGAACTTGCTGACAGCGTGTTTGGGTTCAGACTATTTGCTCCAGTTTGTCTCTGTGGTTCTCAGCCCAGCTTTCAAGAGTGTCTACAAATAAACAGAATGTGATAAAAAAAACACAAATCACGGATCTCACAGCCTAACAGACACACAACGCAAGGTGGCAAAGGCCTTCGAACTCATCAGAGGTTTTAACTTTCCTCTTTCTAGTCTCTGCCGTCTGGAAATGCTTCTGAGAGCGATGCTGACATTTCTCAGTGCAGACAGACATTTTTAAAAACATCTGCACAAAGACCTCCTGCTCAGTTTAAAAAAGTTCCTTTCTTTCAAGAAGCCCGTCTCGGTTTTTAGGTTCAGATTTTTTGAAAGACTCGCTTTAAGATTTGACATCTTCGGGTCACCAAATATGTTTTGAGTCGTTAAACTGTCACGAAAACAACTCGTTCCTGTTTATAGGAGTTAAATCTAACAAGCAAAACTAAACAAAGGTGAGAAAATGATATTTTAGCACCAACAAGGTGGTTCTCAAAGAATGAATGATGATGATGCATCTGTCGGGTCTTTGTTGGATTTATTTATTTTTCCTGTTTCTTAAAGATCTGAGATTCAGATATTGTTCATCTGCTGGAGAGGTTTTGGACAGTCTTTTGTTTTAAGCACACACGGTGACTAAAATGAGAGGAAAAGCAGCTAAAGCTTGAAAAACCTTCAGAAAGCCGACACAACTAATGACCAAGATGTCTTCATAGGATGATAGGAGAGCCTGAAGATTTAAAATCAGAGCTTGTGGTCTGTATGTGTTGGGTTTTTGGTCTTAGGAGAACTGTTATCCTGATAGACATAAAGGATTGAGACAAAAGACACCAGAAAGCTTTTCTTTTCAGTTCCTGTGAAGCTTCTGCAGAAAGAAACTGTGTTGTCATCCGTTTGTCACATCAGGAAGTTGCAAAGATGCTGTTGAAACGTGTGCATGTTGGATCTTTAAAAGAAAAAGGTATGAAATGACATCTATCCGTGTCCAACGTTGGTGCAAATATCAGGACAGCGTCTCTTACTCCCCTCCAGCCTGGAAGCCTCGACGTTTTGACAGCAATAGTCAGCGGAAAGCAATCGTTTTAGAGCTCCAAGTGACATCAGTTAAAGCTTTTAAATTTGCTCTGGCCAGCTGAACGCTCTCTGTCATGTAAGATGAAGGAGTTTGGGGGATTCCATGGGAGTAGCAGCGTTTTACATCCTGCCTGCTGCAGCTGTGCTCTGACTTAACTCTGACCTCCCAGAGGACGAGCAAACCCAAACTCTCCGTCTCTCATTGCTCCGGGGCTCAACTCGCATTATCCTCTTGGTTTCCGTGAAGTTTATTTTGCCTTCCCTTCGCGATGGGTCTCATTTTTACATTAGAGTGGGTTTAACCTTGTCAGATTAGGGTCGAAGGAACTAAAACATGATTTTCCAGCTCCTCTGTCGTCTCTGTCGCCGCCTTCTTCGTCGTTTTTTTTCTTCTTTTTCTCAGATTTAGTTTTGATCGTTTCCGACTTGTTTTGGCTCCGAACCACTGAGCCATTCGGTCCATTCTGCGAATCCTCATCAACGTGGGCGAGTTGAGGCTCCATTCTTGCCGTTTCCTAAAGCCCACCGAACTGCAAAGAAACATAAACACAAACCTGCTTTTATATACTCTCGACATGTTGTTTATTTTACATGTCTGGAGAAGGGATGAGGTTGTGACGCAGTTTTCGACTGAATTGCTGGCTTCCTCTTGTCAGACTGACAGGACGGGAGCGGGGGTCTCCGGTCCGAGTCACCGGGCCAGCAGCTGGATAAACACGGCGTCCCGGCCGCGGTCCGTGCGGCGCAAGTGGGAGTGATCCTGTTTTTCGACCGATGGCTCCTCTGCTCCCAGATGCCTTAATCAGCACACGGACGAGTGACTCACATGTGTAGGACGTTCCTGTCGGTGTCTTCATTAGCTGCACCCGCAGTGCTGAATAATAGGGAAGGCAAAGTGCATGTTCAGAAATCAGCCCCGGTTTTCTTGCAGAGCATCGTCGGCCTTTCAACGACCGGATCAGCAGAAAACTTTAAACTGAGTTATATGACCAAAAACCTACAGTGCAGCGACTTTCATTTGGTTTGTAATCCAGGTACAACTTTTTAATCAATCCTTACAAACAAGAATGTAAAAAACTTGTGCAAAACTCAAAAACCTACATAAGAAACTTCCTGGCATTACCTAAACACGGTCAGGACAAGTTTCTGATCATAGTTATTACACAATGTTTCGGAAGTAAACATCCTTTAAGATCCATCCATCCATCTTGCGCCAGGGGCAACAGGTCCAGGAGAGAAACCCAGACCTCCTTTTCTCCAGCAACGCTCTCCAGCTCCTCCTGGAGGATCTCAAGATGTTCCCAGACCAGAGAGGAGTTCTGGTCTGCCCTGAGGTCTCTTCCTAGTTGGACATGCCTGAAAAACGGCGTCCAGGAGGCGTCCTAATCAGATGTCTGAACCACCTCCGCTGGCTCCTTTCGATGAGGAGGAGCAGCGGCTCTACTCCGAGCTCCCCCCGGGTGACGGAGCTCCTCACCTTATCTGTAAGGCTGAGCCCGGCCGGCCTACAGAGGAGGCTCATTTCAGCTGCTTGGATCGTAGGAGGGGGTTAGAACGTAGATGAACCAGTGAATCCAGACTCAAGTCTTTCTTCGCCATGACCAATCGAAGCAACGCCCTGATTGTTGCAGACGAGACACCGATCCATTGATCCATCTCCTGCTCCATCACTCAGGAACCAGACTCTACGTGAGGCCTGGAGGGAGCATTCCTCCTATAAGATCATAAATCCTACTGAATTGTCTAAAAGGGACATAATACTGGGACTTGTCTAGTAAACAATCAGTGTATTAAATTTTAATTCCTTTCACTTCTACAATATGATATACTCAGCTATTTCCCCACAGTTTGTCTGTTATTAAAAGTCCTTTTTGAATTGAATTGGATTGAAGTCAACCCACTGCTGTTACGCCTCTGATCTGCCATGGGAGGTAGTCACAGAGCTGAAACGGTCAGTATGTGTAAGGATAGCTTAAGGGTATAATAGTTAAATTATTCTTCTACAAAAGGGGTCGTTCCTTCAAGAGGCCAGAGGCAACTTAAAGAAGGACTCATCTCTGCGGCCATCTCACAGAATCGTTTTGTGAAAAGGTCTAAAAATAACTGATGATAAAGCGAGAAAGACGTCGCCAGGACTGTTTGTGTAGAGGAAAAACAAACAGGCTGGGGGACATTTATTTAATCAGGACACGATTTAAATTAATGCAATAAATAAAATCAGGAAGTTAACTGTAATCGTGTTGGTTGGTAGTCGAGACGATGGCGACAACATTAAGGAAGATGTGGGCTCAATGAGGCCCAGAACTAATGTGTTAAATAATTTGTATGAGCTTCGTCAAAAACAAAAAAAAAAACAGGAGTATTTCATTTCCATTCTACCAACAGTTTATGTGGAAATCTCTGTGAGAAAGCTACCATTCCCAGTCCGACATCCAGCTCCTTTCTAACCTATAAAAACCTTCATAATAAATCCGTTTATTTGGCTGTAGGTGAATCAGTGTTCTGTTGTCGGTTGCCTTTTTTCCCCTCTCGCTTGTACGATTTGAAATAACTCCAAACGGGTATAAATTCGCCCTCCACCATGGAAGTTTCCACGGCCTGACCTACACCATTTTGTTGCTCCTTCGGTGATGCTAAAATAGCCAGAGAAAACAGGAATCCTCCCGAGGTGTAACAGATGTCTCTTTTTAAGCGCGAGCTTTGAAAGAAATTCTTCCATTTTCACGCAAGCTCACAGAAGACAAATTTCCTGCAGATCCTGCCAACTCGAAAGTCTGAAGATGGTTTAAAGTTTAGCCTGTCCTTGAAGAATAACCAGCCGATTTCTGCATTTCATTTTGCCTCCTCTGGCTCATCAGTGGCAGGAAAAACAAAAAAGTAGTTTATAAGATGCTCTGAAAGTCAGCAGCTGCTGGATTTGACACGTTGCTGCTGCTTTATTGCATATTTGTGGGATTGTTTTGAAACGGATGGAGTTTTTTTTATCTGAGCCAAAACGCTACAAATAAGAAAAATCACAAGAAAATGTCTAATAAGTAAGAAAATGAGGACGTCACTTAGATAATCCAGTATTAGTTCAGACTTCTTTAATGTTCGTGCCATGATGTAGTGGTAAGAGGAACCACCTCAAACACACCAAAAAAAAAACCCTCAAAATGAGATGACTGAATCTTTAATAAGGAAAAAATAAAAAAGTTGCGGAGGTTGCAGAATGAAATCTAAGGAGCGCACGAGGGAATCATTAGGGGAAACCACGCAACCGAAACCCGGGAAGACAAACAGAACCTGACAACGATTGCTCATCAGCTGGGAGGATAAATACGCTGGGCTGATCAGTAAACAAGAGACAGGTGAGTAATGAGGAGCTGAAGGCAGGAATGACTCAGTGAGGATTTTGGTAAATGGCGAAAAAAAACCCCAAAAACATGCTAACTAAACACAATAACTAATAACTCAAACTACAAACACACAACACCCCGTTGTGCACATGAGTAACATATAAAGACATATTGTTGAATTACCGTCGAAGCTAAGTCAGAGAAAAAAACAGCAAAGAGAGTATAAGTAAACAGTCAGTACGAAATGTAGAAATTAAATCTTGAAATATGCTAAACATTACAAAGCAGGAGCACAAAGGTACTGTATACACAAAGTACTATGAATAAAATGGTTATTGTCTGCTTCCTTTCAGGCCAGGGTTTTAAACAAAGATCTGTCAGCTCTCAGAATATGTGGGGATTACTCTCAGGTACTACCACACCAACTACTTCAACAACTATAACCGTTCTTGCTTTCTTTGGTTGAAGTAGACCATCAGTCCTAAATGATTATTATAACTCACATGTTGCTAGATTTACCAAACCAAGCCCACCCTGATTGGTATTATTCTATTTGTGTCAAGACTCAAACTCATCCTTGTTAAAGGAAAAATAAAAACTTATTTTTAAATTAAAGAACCAAAACAAAAGGCTGGCGGGGCAGCAAAAATCCAAGGAGTCACAAATGACCAAATGAGGCGAGGCAAGACATGGGAACAAAACAACGGACCAGACAGGAAGTGGAGGACATGACTAGGTTTTAAAGGCAAGGTAATCAAGTGAGTGGGGACAGGTGTAGATGGGCGTGGCAGGCAGACAGGTGATAAACTGAGGAGACGTGAATAATGACATGAAACAAAAACACAAGGAACAAAGAAGTGAAGTGAAATTTATTTATATAGCAGACAAAATACAAGAAAGAAAACTAAACTAAACAATAATCAGGCTAACAATATCCAAAATATGAACTAAACTGATAGAAATAAAAACATCAATGCAGTATAATACTAACAAAAAAAGGCCTGCTAACAGCCAATATGAATATGATAATACTAAGGAGGTCAAAGTTACAGAGATAATCTAAATAAGCCAAGATCTAGAACACGATAACGCTAATTAAGGTACGAGATAACTAAGCTAGAACATGACAATGCTAACTAAACTACTAAAACATGATATCACTAAACTAAGACACAAAGAGTCTAGCTAACAGGGCCAATGCTAAGATAATTAAAGACTGAACTAAATAACAAAATAAAAGAAACAATAAACCCAAATCCTGACGATCTGGACCAATCCCAGCCTGACAGTCGATGACTGAATTCATGAAACTCCACGCCTGGTTTGCTTTGGCAGAAATCCGTCATGTACGTCTGAGACATCAGGACGACCAATCGATTAAATGAAGAGCTAACTGACGTGGCTACAAGCATCGGGCTTCTGGCAGAACCAGGCCCTCCCAGCGCTACACGTCTTCTTGATGGTCCATTTGGATTCACAGGACCTTGAATGGAACCACCCGCTCATAAAGCCCCTCCGCAGCCAATCACTAACCAGTTGGTGTGCATGCTCGCAGGGCCAGGAGTCGGTATTTTTCCCCTTGCAGCTCCACCGGCGATCAGGATTACAGCAAAACAGTTCGGTTCCAGGAGAGTCCAGAACCCAGGACCCAGTCTGAGAGCGGTGACTAATGACTGGAATGTGTTCAGAGTGTGTAATCTAATCTGGTCTAATGGGCAGCCTCCCACAGGACAGAGCCAAAAACCAGCAGGTGCATGAAAAAGAAACAACTGTTTATCCCATTAGCCCCTGATGGCTGAGCGACTCCGAATGCACAAAGGAAGCAATTAATGACAGCAAACACGATACAAGGGGATTACATTAAAGAATTGCTCCTCTTTCTTATTCTCAAAAGGCGCTCCAAGGCGCTGAAGCCTTCTGGCCGTGAGCTGAGGGGGGGTCGGATGTCAGGTCGCTGGTTCTCGTCGGCCGTAACTGACAACGACAGCGGCGCTGCAGCTGGAACGGATTGGTGCGAACCCAAGCTGGGCTCAGGAAGGCGGTGCTTAAACTTCAGTCAAAGCCGGTGTTGACTTAACCCTGAGCCTTCCAACGACCCACCGTCTGGCTGCGGCACTTAGCCTGACATTTTCAGTTCGACCTCTGACCTTTGCTGTTTGGCTACAGCTGGACGGACAGCATCACGACCTTCTTGTTAACAAAGATTATTAAGGATAAAATAGTTAATTAAAGCCAGAGTAGATCTCTGCTAGCCATTTCTTTTTTTGCTGACAAAATTAACCAGCACATTTTGAACTGTTTGCATGTAAATCTGACATCAAGTGGGTGAGAAATATCGACCTTCGCTCCTCCGCGTCCCCTGAGACGCCCACACTCGGCAGACACGGCATTAATCTCGCGGCCCATATGTGTTGGAAGTTTGTCCCGCTGCTGCGAGCCCAGTAACTTCGGGGTGATCTCACTCCTGGTGCATGCCTTTGAAACACCCCAGCCCAACGCTGAGGATGTGGAAAACTGTGAGCTGGATTTCTTTACACGCTCTTCAACGGAAACAAAAAATGCCAACAAGCGTCCGGATCGGCTTCAGGTTTTAGCACAGTTAATGTGAGAAAACCCAATAAATGCCATCAAAGCTTTTCAAACTGATTCTGCTGGTCAAAGCAAAACATCTGGCCTGTTTCAGTTCAATCTCTGGGTTTAACTTATCATATTTAACAATAGTATTAGCACAGCTAAGTAAAAGTCTTGTGAAGTCAGTTTATGCTCTGAAATATTACGCAGGGGCTCGTAAATTCCTTTCATTTTGCCTCACCAGGGCTGTCAGTGGAAAATCTTACTCTCCAACTCAATTGTTTTAGAGCATTTTATATATATGTATAAAAAAAACTACTGTCTTGACTTTAATACTATTACTTAAAGAATTGACACTAGGCGAAAGCCACAGGAATGCAAATAAATCTTATTTTTGTGCTTCTGACGTTCTGGTCTTTACCTCACTGTTGCAAAACTGCAGCAAATTCTTACGTGTTTACTTTGAATAAATCAAATCTTTACTGTGTGTTAAATATTTTCCTTTCTAGGAACTACAGCCCGACGTCCCCCGGGCCTTTTTATCCTGGAACGGTGCTGATAGACCACGACGCATTGCAAAAATACGCCCATCTGTCAGTTTCCAAACACATCCTGGTGTACGGTTCGTATATGTAATAAAAACTTTACATCTTTCCCAGGCTCTCTGGGTAAGTGTCCTCCTCCTCCATAAAACTTCACAAGATGTAAAATGATAACAGACAAAGAGCTGAGATACATAAAGGTTCTTTAAAGTCACAAAAAAAGATTTTTTATTAATTTTCTCTGTGAGAGCGCCATAAAACTAATATTAATATAACAAAAATGGATTTATATGGAACGTTAAGTGCTAAATTTCTTGCAAATATAAAAATATATGTCATAAAACAGATTAAATTTCTTGCAGAAAAAAATCTGAGGCTAAAGGTTTTTTATTTTTAATGAGCTTTGAAGATGAGCATCATTTCAGGGCAAAAAAACTAATAAAAACTAGACTGAATCTGATGGTAAAAAGATAAAAATATTACTCTACATGTAAAACTTTATAAGTTGTTCCAGATTACGGCGCGTTGTGAGATTATTGGAAGACGTTAGCATCATTGCTGTTGGTGAATTAGCGTTTATGTTAGCATTTAGCTAACACGATCGCTGCATTTCATTAATCTTTGGAGTAAAACCTCAAATCTGGGAATAACACCTAATTCAACCATAGTCCTGCTGCAAATAACAAAACAGTAGGATTTGTTAATTGTTGTGCTCATTGACCAAGTTAACCGTTGTTAGTAAATCAGGCGTATTTTGTGGATTTTTCTCCATTTTATGCACTCTGATGAGCAACATCCTGACTAAATAAGGTCCAGCGACACGTGTGGCTGATTTAATGACTCACAGCCCAACAGAAGAGAAGATAATTGGTAATTACTGCAGATAACACGACTTTCAAGGCAGCCATGTTGGTTTTAGAGGTCGGGGCTTTTTTAGAGGGTGTTCCAGTGAATTCTTTCAACTTTTCAACCCTCTGAGCACAAACCAAACGCAGCAAAAGGTTGACCAGACGGCGCAGCTACCTCGGCTTTAAGCTCCCGGCTACGTTTGAATAAATTTGCCTTTCCTTCCTCTCCGTTCTCCAGTCAACGCTCCCGAGGATGCTTTGGTATTGTGAGCGCACCGGGACTCGTGGACAGTGGAAAGTTTTGATAAGGAGTGGATGTTGAAAAAAGTTAGAGGCAATAACGCAGGATAAATTCGGTTTCTGGTTCATCTGCTTTGTTCTCAGAGTCGTCATAAATGTGACGAATGGGCAGCTTAAAGGACTCGTCTCAAAGTTAAGGATGAGTTGTGGGACCGCCGGCGCAGCTCCCACCAATTAGGAGCTAACAGCTTCCTGTTCCTCTATCTGCTCCATCACTTTAATGCCGTTGACAGGCTCATAGCTTCTTCTGAGGTTTCTTCCTGACATCCACAGGACGTTCTCCGGCGGTGAGAATCTGGCTCATCTGAGGGGAAATTACACCCAGAGCTTTGTTGTGTTAATAGATCTCGGAGCCCAGTTTCTGGGGGCGCAAACTGTGTGGTCCGTCATTTCAGCTCCTCTGTGTTACCTTTTCTACCTCCCTCTCACGTTTCACGGAATAATGTCGGTCCATGAAATATGGAGTTTAAGCCACTATTACTTCTACTAAGGAGTCTTTTTAAATGAATATAAATGCCATGAAATAAGGACAAGGATTATCTCCAAATTAAACGGTACAGAGAAAGAGGCAAAAGTCTTCGTCCGGAGTGAACGCTACAGCTCCAATAGTTCACCCATTCAAATCGTTTAAAAATCACAGAGAAAAATGCTGTAATTCGTTTTTTTGTAGGTTCCAGCAGTTCTTGGCACAACATGAAGGCAGCTTCTCGAGTCCGACTTGTTTTTAAGCTACTATAACTCTTGCAGGGATGGCATGTTTAACTGGAACAAACGTCTCCATTTATGATGACATGTCAACCAGAACCGAGAGGCTTTTTTTTTAGGAAATGATTTTCCTTGGCGAAGGCCAGCCTAAAAATCTTGCGTCTCTTTGAATGTTTTACTGCCAAGCCGGTGCGATGGAGTCCTTTCAGGGCCTGATATTTGGGAAGCTAGTCGCTGGTATTTGAGGTCCTGGAAGAATTTATTTTTTATTTTTCTGACGGGGAGATTCTCTGCGTTTTGTTAGGTTGATGCCAGTGTTGGCGGCCGTGGCAAACCGATCCCAAAGGGGGTTTAACGTCAGGGTGTGAACAACTGACGAAGGAGGGGGTAGGCGGATTTCCAGTCCAGTTAATATTTGATGGTGTTTTTCGTGGGAGCAGACCCTTAGAGGACAAAAAGCTCCTCAACAGATCAGAGGAGTGTGTGCTTTCGTATATCCTGCACACAGGAAGTGCCCCCTTACGTGTTAACGCTCCCTACCAGCAGCCTTTTTACAGGACCCAGAATTTTTCCACAGCAGGAGTTTGTAAACTGGAGCATCATTAACGCTGCAGCCAGCCAACACGGACGCCATTGTTGCCTGTCCTCTCGGGAATGTTTTCATCCTGCCAAAGTCGATTAGACGAGCCGCCCGTCCAGGGTGTTTCCCCTCCTCTTTGTCCAAGTCGCGTGGGACGCTACGGACTCGGGACGGGAACGGGCGGGACGAATGAGGCAAAGCCCGGAAGACGGGGACTGATTCTTATGGGGAGAAATGACTTCTCATTTAGTCTGGAGTTACACTTCCTGCCTCAGGAAGAGGGGCGGCTCAAGAAAGTGGTGCTTGACCCCCATCTTCCACAACGAGGCGCTTACAAAACCCAACTGGAACAATTCAGCAGACCTACGTTTATAAGCTCTTCCTCCATTAAAGACTTCATGCAGTTATGATAAAAGAGGGGTTCCTAAACTTAATATTCCCATTTCCAGATAAGGCCAAAGGTCCGGAACAAGCAGCGATAAACAAAAGCCTTTTATTACATTTACAATTGTTTGCTTTTGAACCTAAGCTGCTCTAACCGTTGACAGTAAAGCTTAACGTGCTCCGTAGTTTCACGCAGATAGTTTCAGATAATGAAGACACTAAACTTAAAGGCAACAAGACATTAATGTCAGAAGGATTTAGATAAACGTTAGTCTGCCTTCAGTGAGTTAAATGAAGGCTTAAATGTTAATTTGGCTGCGATATGAGCTTTTTACTCACACCGATCTGTAAAGGAGAAACACGGTGAGGAGAAAATGGAAGCGGATTATCTATTTTCACGATAGAGAGGGCGATTCCTCCGCCATCCTCCTGCTTCTCGTACGAACCATCAGTCACGCTGATCTGAGGCCAGCTAACAGGTTAATGCTCGGACCTGTGAGTCAGCAGAAAGGCAGATTCAGGCCTTCCTGTGGGCTTGGGTTTCCACGATTATGATCTTGAGCAGCATTCCGAAGCAAAATGATGTTTTCCCCTTCTACGCCTCGAACCGCTTTCATCTTTGCTTTATCTGCAAAGATGAAAGATGACCCATTTCTTTCCCCTCTTTGTGTTGTCTGCGTCAAATATTAAAAGATTTAATAGGTGGAAAGGCAGCCCCAGACCATGAGGCTCCCTCTGCCGTGCTTTACAGCTGACATGTTGAGCTGAAGTTGAGTTTGTTCATCCAGGAACTTTATTTTACAGAAAACAAAGCCTGAGATCATCGGAACGGACTAGAAACATAAAAACTACATGTGGTGGTGTATTTTTAGCTTAAATGAGCATCAGGCTGCGTCTTATGAGTAATTGTGAAACGTGTAAAAAAGCCGAGCCATTCCAAAGTGCTCACAGACATTTATTTTCCTTCTCAGTTTAGCACGGATGCTTTTCGGGGGGGTGGGGGACTTTAAAAGTTATTCTGAACTTGAATTAAAATCGTCTGCGTTAACAGCTAAAACTGTAATTTTAACCAGCTGCACGCAGAATCATCGACAGCCTGAGTCGTGACATTAATGTGATGTAATCTGGCAAAAATATATTTTAAAAAATCTCCCCTTCCTCCCTTCATGGAGGCTGCTGTAGGTGTTTTCCCAGGCTGTAAATTTATGACACAAATAAAGAACAAAACGGTGAGTGAATTTCTCAAAAATGCTGAAGCAAGAACTTGGGGAGAAGCGGTGAGTGACATCAGAAGTGCTGAATCGATGCGCACCAAATCAGTCAAACATGTTCCTCGTGGTTTTTGTGTTTCTGTGAAAACATCCCAGCAGTCAAGAGGAGAGAGTTCATTCTGAACTTGGTTTTGTTTTTTTACAGCATTGTTTTTAATTCCTGCAGAACTCCACAGCTTCCTCGGCAGACCCCCTCCGCGTTTCAGTCAGCGGACCACCGCAGGCTGTGAACCCGAGCCAAGGCCAGATCCCGGGGCTGCCAGATGCGGGGGCGTGTGGATCTGGGGCTGCAGCCACGCCTGCGGCCGGCTGCACCAGCTCACCCTGCGAGCGTGATGACATGAACAGACTTAAACGCCATCGTCTCAGGAAGACGGAGGCAGCCGATCAGTAAGGTCTGGACGTGTTGGAGGTCGCTGATGCGTCTGAGTGGAAGCAGGGCTGTGGACTGCCAGACTGTTTTTGCAGCTGCACCCGGCCCTCCTCCTCATCTTCCTCCCCCTGACTCACACTTCAGGTGCTTTCCAGCCTCCTGTACTTCCTCCTCCTCCTCCCTCGTCTCTTTCCCTCTCAGACTCCCTCGCCGCTGCATTCTTCGAATTCATGACTCCCTGATAAGTCCGCTCGACTCGGACCGGCTCCTGGCTCCCGCCGCCACCCTGCTCCAGTGGTCGTTACCGTGACGACGGTCAGATTGAGTGGGCTTACCTACTTCCTGTCCGCTGAGCCAAACCGTAATTTGAGGGCGTGTTTCGTAGGTCTGACCCTGAGCGAATGCGTGGGTGGGTCTCGTTTATCTCAAATCTTTTCTGTGGACAAGTGCCGGCACAGAAAGCCGGTCCTGTTTGGGTTTTATTTTTTTAATAAGCTTTAGCGCTAGCTCCATTTACAAAACAACCAATAGAGAAAGTTTCTATTTTGAGCTGAAAACCACTCGTGTCACGACTCAACGTTCCCATTTATGTAACCACCAATTACTGTGGAATGCTGACAAAGTGCCTTTGAGGGGCCAAGTCTTAACCTGGAAAAAAGGCCGAGGCTTTGATGAAACACACAGGATTAGGGTAAAAACCTTGTTTCCTGAACTATGAAATGGGGTCGATACCATGGTGCGGGGAAAAAACAAACAACATGATCAAACAAACATTGATTAAACAACTGGGATAACCTGGATGGCTTCATTTTGTGCATTTCGTCCCGGTCGGTTACGTTTAAAACCCCACGTCCTGATAATTTATTCAATTAATAAAACTCTTGTTGACAGCTTTAAATCCACGGCAAGATCGAATTTAGTTGAACAGTAAAGAAACAGTCATCGATCGTCAGTTATTAGTTTCGTGTCCCAACTCAACGCGTCTACGCCGGGAGCAGAGAAACGCCTCCTCGTGTTGCTACCGAAACTTAGCTCAAGTTGTGTAAACAACGGAAGCGCTACAGACAACGTTGGCCCTGTGTTGTTGCTGTTTTTTAAACTTATGGGGATTCTCCTGAGACTTCAGGAAGAGAGGCGCAGTGGAAGAAATGCTCTGGATGCCGCCATTGTTGCGCGGAGTAGGACAGCTGTTATCAGCCGGAGATTTCAGGCTTTACAGGCCTTCAGCTGGGGGACAGACGGCAGAAACGCTGCAGGGTAAGCTAACGCTGTTGTTTATATTCCTGCCTTCGCTCTTTATGCTTGCATCTGGTCACACCCACGACCAATGAATGAACAGGAGCTAAGCTTGCTCCGCCCACGAAGCAGGGCCGGCCCGGCTGGCCCTACTCCGAAGCAGGGACCAAAAAAGCAGGGACCGGCCTCGAAAAGATGCCGGTGGAAACGTCGGCAAAGCAAGCCGAGTAGAGTGGAGCCAGGACCGTTAGAGCCGGTGAAAAAGAGGCATTAGATTCATATCTTAGTCTTCTTCCCTGTGACAGGAAATGAAACAGTTCACCCTCATGTCACACATTGGTGACGCCTAGTTAATGAGCATTATGTGACGTTTTTAATTCATTGAATTTTCTCTCCTCATGTGAAACCTCTCAGGTTTGAAGCAGTACTTCTGTAGGTTGACGTTTGTTTAAATGTTTGCACAGAAACCGTAGTAATAATTTAGAAACGTTTAGTATTAAACTAGAATTAGGACTAAAACAGACGAGGGAAATGTAGGTTGATTACATCTCATGTTGTGTTGCTGTATTCAAGGTTTATATCATAATCACGTGTTTTCCCACCATCATTCAGCCCTAAATTATAATATAAAAGGTTGGAACAAGGATGAAAACACTGAAGTTAATTTAGTTAATTTGGTTTTCTTTAAAACTCACACTCCACTCATTTGTTGTCTTAGATTCTTTTTCACCTTAATCATAATTTCTTGCTTTAACCTTTCTTTGATAGGTCGGTTTCAGCCGCGATGCTCCGAATCCCTCCTGCTGGACGTCACAGAGGAAGTTAAGCAACACTTTCACTGTTTTCTTTCCAGCCACTCACATTCCTGTACGTCTCTGACCTCTGGACTCGCTGAAAAGCACGTGGAGTTTGTTATTTTCCAAAAACAAATTATCGGAACGGAGATGAAACGAGAGCGGCTGCAGACACGCTAACGCACGGCTCATTCTGCTTTCCCCGCACCATTTTCATTTGCAAAAACATTCCTATTTAAACCGTAAACAAATTTCCTGGGACTTCACCTCCCCGTTCAGTCAAATCAAATCAGCGCCAAGAAAACGACTCGCCTTTTAAAGACGAGATTTATCCCAAAGCTAAGGAGAGATTTCACAAATTTCACATTTTCTTTAAGGAAAAAAAGGCTTTGAAGACCAAATAAGAGAGATGTTAAGATGTCAGGTCCAACTTATTTCTTTCTCTGCTGCCCTCGGGGTGTTTCTGGAACTGGCAGATTCTCAGATTTTTTAGTTTTTTTCCTCTTACGGCATCAACGTGAAGAAACTACAGCTTGTTTAGGGCATAATCAAAGTGTTTAAAAGACTCTCAGAGCAGTTTTACGCATTAGGACGGGTTTATTAAGGCAGACAGGTTTCGAGTCTGAATAAATAGCCTGAATGATGTTACGGTGAGCTCATCTGGGCTTCAAACACAACGCCTGATTTATAACTTCATCAAAAAGGTGCATTTTGGGAAACGTCGCTTCCAATATTCCTGATCTTTGTAGCGTCTGAGGTTTTCATCCGGATGCGTCTTAGAGGTGCAAAAAATATCAAGTTATTTTCAAAATCTCTGTCGATAAGTTTTCAAGACACGCATCGATCCAAGAGCGAATAAAAACCAGGCTGGAGTCGCTCGCCACACAGGACGAGGACTCTAAAGCAGCTGTCACACATCCAGGAAATGTTGGCCGAGCTCATCCAGAAAGCAAGGAGATAAATGTGTGTGTGTGTGTGTGTTCCAGGAACGTTAACCGCCTCGTGGTCGGCGTGCAACGCTTCACACACCGGACTGGATGGTGGTTTAAATAACTCCATGAATCAGTCTTGAACATAAAACGGCATCAAAGAGGCCCGAGCCGTTCTTCCAGCGCTGAAAAGATGGGACAGAAAAGTCGCCACAAACCCACGAGTGTCTGTGTCATATCTGACCGAAGGGTGTGTTGGGAATTAACAGAGAGGCCAAACGTGTTCGTTTCCCTCTGAGTGGCTGCCTCGGCTGTTTGTTTGTGGTTTGGTCGACTCATTTAGAGGAAGAAGAAGAAGTGGAATAAATAAAGTTACATTCTGCAACATGATTACCAGAATAACTATGAGCACATATTGGTTTATCTATAACTCATAACACATAATCAGACCCTCCAGGATTTTGCGATCGCAACTATTAACGCAAAATCAAGCAAACCCCGCGAAATCGCAACTTTTTGCATCTTTGCCCAAAACACCGCAACTTTCCTGCAACTTTAACCCAATATTTATTGTTTCTAAAGTGATTTGCCACCATTTCTGCGGTCTAGTCTCTTCTTTGTGGGTTTGTGTAGCGTGGAATACAAAATAAGCCCAAATAACTCAGGAAGAAGACACGTGACGTCACTTCCTGTTAACATCAGAATGCCGGGAGCGTGCAGGAGCAGCGACCGAAGCCAAAATGTGCGCTAATGCTTCACATTTGCCCACAAAGATTTCAGCAAACCAGTTTCCTCCCCAGCTGCAGCTGTTTTGCACGTCCTGCAGTGTAATCATGGAACATAAACGCATCGACAAACACTTTGTGTCTGCAAAACATGTGAGGAGAGCTGCAGACCAGGGACAATCCAGAAATGCTCATGAATGTCAGTTTAGAAGCTATCAAAGTTCTCAAATAAAGAAGCTTTTGAGAATGGCAATGTTTGTTGGGAATTATCTTACAAAACTAGGAAGTATTTTTGGTTTAGATGTTAAAAGTTATGGTTGTTTATTGATTTTAGTAAAAAAAAAATGCAACTTTTAGGAAAATGCCTGTGAAATCCTGCAGGGATTGCATAATGAGTTCTACCATCAGACAAAGAGCCGCGGCGGGGAGGCTGGAGTCCCTTTCAGCGCCAGAGACCGTTGTTTGTGAACATGCAAATCCGCCTGTAATATAATCACGTCTCAGTGTTTACGTGTCGGGCGCCATGTTTGTTATTAGTCAGCTCAACGAGGGGAGTTCGCTGACAGTCGAAGAAAACAGCTTTCAGACACACGGACAGAAACACTGATGGTTTAAAACGGGGAAACACCATTCAAATATAGGCGCTTTAATAGCTTTGAGCAAGTTTTACCTCCTTATTAGGGTCGGGTGATAGTTTAAAACCCCCCATAAAACAATCTTACACCAACAACAGCAACCATGAGGCGCCCCGTCAAAATAAAAACATTTTATTCCCACAAACCAAGAAACAACAAAATGCAGAGAGACAATATTTCAGTTTACGCTGCAACTGACTGAAAAAGTGCCATTTAAGAAGTAATTATAGAGGTCAAACCTCACGTCGCTAAAAAAAAAAATAAAACATCTGTGGAGAAAAGTGAAGCCTTTGAGAGCTGGAAACTTTTCCTGGTTGAAAATCTCGAGCGATAACGGGAACGCTTACTTCATTTTCCATTGTATAGTAAAGCTCAACTCAACAATGACTTTGGTTTTTGTTTCTTGCCGAAGAGAGAAGTCCCTCATCGTGAGAGAGTTCGGCTGTTTATGCTTGCGAGAACCTCAGTCCACAAAACCTCCCATTGTGTGGATTTACATCTTTGAATCTACACTTTCAGGCCAACACCTACTGAAACGTTACGTTATGTTCAAATCCACCCACGCCTCCATGTGGCGTAACGTGCAGCTTTCCTTTTCCTCGGCTGAACGAGCGTTTCCAGCCTCATCCGGCGCGGGTTTACAGGTCATTTCTCGAAACGTGAAGAGGAGCCTTTAGCTTAGATGAGTTGATGCAAGGGAGTTTGAGAGGCAGCTGAATTTAATGAAAACAAGCAAAGAAGAGCTCCTCGTTTTAATGGACGGGTTTATGAAGACATTACGCTCGAATCAGGGGTCGGTCTGATGCACAGGGAGGTTTTTCCAGAGTCCTTTTAAGCCTTTTTTTGGCAAACGCACAGATTTACGTCCTTTCGAGTATCAGCTTCCTTTGTTTTCGTCTATTACCGTCGAGGCATGCAGAGCCGTTTACAGCTGGGGGATTATTTTCCCTGAAAAACAGGAAGTTCGGCGCTCAGTTCTTCCAGCGGCAACACTCGAGGAGTACGAGGCCGTTTGGAAGAAAGTAGCGGGCCGGCCCATCCGCCGGGAGAAAAATGTGAAATTTGGAACGTCGGAAACGCGTTCTGGAGCGAGGCTGGCGGGATGTTTGAAGAGCCCAAAATCAGGACAAATTGCGAGGCTGAAGGACGGGGAGAGTTTTTCCAGAAAGACCAGATGGAGAATTCATTTAGCCAAAACCAGAATATATCGTCTTGGCGTTCTTGGTTGGTGGAGTCGGCTCAGCCGAGAGGAGAACAAAACTTCTTCCTCTTTTTGTCCGTTCTTTTCTCGGCGTCTGTCATCCACTGCACGGAAAAGGACGTGGTCCCCAACGTCGACCAATCAGAAAGCCTCGGCAGATAAACGGGAACTCCTGTCCAATCAGTGGTGGTGCTCCGACAACGGCTCAAAGATGGCTGCCGCCCATGGATCGACAAAAATGTTACAGGGATTTAAGTCTTCTGACTGAAGTTTCTTTCCTCGGCTTAGTCACATGACAGCATCTAACTAAGTGAAAACATGTTCAAAGTTTCATCAGCCAGGCTTCTTCGTTGATAACATCGCGAGACGGAAAGTTCTGCTGTAACATATTCCACCGACCGGGAGTGCCTGTCGCCAGGGTTGGTTTACTGGTCGAGTATCAAATGTCTGGGCGTATTATTCAGATATATGTGATACCAGGCGGCTTATTGTATGCACCCGGGCAGCGTGCCATGAAAAGCCCAAAAACGCTGCAGGACGGATGGTTGATTTATTAAAGTCACATTAGCTTTGCTTTTCTGGAGGCATGGTGAAACAGTTTTAGCTTCTTTTGCTACTTCCTGTCAACGGGAATCCCTGTTAGAAGCCCCCCCGCCAACCGTTTCTTAAATCCTGCGGGATATCGGATCCCCAGTGAGTCGAAAACCCAGAGGAGCACACCCGCGGGGCATCGTCCCACTAACCCGACATGCAGCCACCGTTTGGACTCCGGGGAATGTGACGGCGCAGCAGAATCCGAGCCGCAGCGGGAACGGGAACGCCGTGCTCGCGCCAAGTTTTATCAGCACCCGGTTAACACGCTAAGCCCGAGAAACACTCTTTGGCCTCGGAAACCGAAGCGTTTGTTGCGGCTGAAAGATGGCAAACATTAGACGTGGCGCGTTTGTTTGCACCACCTGAGGATGAAGGCGGCGGAACGTGTCCGTCTCTCCAGCCCCTGCTTCTCGTTTCCCATCCAAAGGCACGCTCCGGCGAAGAGCTCCCCTTACATGTGGTTTGGTAATTATGCAGACTGCCAAGAAGCATTAAAGCAACGGGTCTGTCAGGAGATAAGGAATTATTCGGGGTAACTTACAGGTGAATGAACGAACCTAGAGTGAAAATGTTTTGGCCCTTTGCAGCTACACAGAAAGCCACAAGTTGATGTTTTTGTGATTTTCATGAAAGTTACACACCCTTTTTATTTGTACAAATCAAACCCAAGGGCTATCTTAAGTACCACCCCTCCCCCTCCTTTTCCCTAATTGACATGTTGTGGATTAGCCAAAAAGTCCTCCACCCACAGAGACTCAGGATCTAACACAAACAGCCAAAAACAGCCTGTCCACACAACAGCTGCCTTCTGGAATTACTAATATTTTAGCTGTTTTAGTCCCGTTTTTCTGGCATTCTTTGGTAAAGTGAACACAGAAAAGCCTGATGGGTAAAAATCTGCAGCTTATAAAAGTAAGAAAATTGAGCCAAGATCAAATTCTTGGTGATTTTTTTTATTTATTTAATTTTTTTTTCCACATCTGAGAAGTCTACAGTTTTAGACACCACGAGGTCATGTGAAAGTAAATCTAGTTGTTCTTCATTTTCTTGGTTTCAGTGTTTTTTTTTCTCTGGAGCACCGAAGGCAAGCGGAACCAGAACTAATCCAACGTTTCTGTCTTATTGGAAAGCAACGTTAGGATCAAACGTGCTAATTTACAGGAGTTAATCAAGTCTTACTCCATGCTTTGGTTAAGGACAGAGATACTGATGCCGATTGATAATGCATCCATTGAGAAGGAGCCTAAAACAGAATGGGCCAACACAGAAGGAAAAATCAGTCCGATCCTCTGGATCAAAGGTCCAAAAGGCAGTAAAAGCAACAAAGTAAAACTCGAGGAACCAGACCGAAGCCACAATGACGGAACGCTGAGGCTGAGAACGGGCCGAGGCTGATGAGGTAAACGGTGCCAGGAGAGGCTAATGATTAAAGGGAACAGGTGTGAGAGGAACAGGGGCCGGACTTATGCCCCTTTTACACTGGCTCTAATTCAGAAGTCCGGCTCTACTCCCCTCGGCTTTGGATGCTACCGAAACTTAGCTCAAGTTGTGGAAACAACGGAAGCGCTATGGACAACGTTGGCCCTGTGTTGTTGCTGTTTTTAAACTTATGGGGATTCTCCTGAGACTTCAGGAAGAGAGGCGCAGTGGAAGAAATGCTCTGGATGCTGCGATTGTTGCGCGGAGTAGGACAGCTGTTATCAGCCGGAGATTTCAGGCTTTACAGGCCTTCAGCTGGGGGACAGACGGCAGAAACGCTGCAGGGTAAGCTAACGCTGTTGTTTATATTCCTGCCTTCGCTCTTTATGCTCGCATCTGGTCACACCCACGACCAATGAGTGAGCAGGAGCTAAGCTTGCTCCGCCCACGAAGCAGGGCCGGCCCAGCTGGCCCAACTCCGAAGCAGGGACCAAAGAAGCAGGGACCGGCCTCGAAAAAATGCCGGTGGAAACGTGCGCAAAGCGAGCCGAGTAGAGTGGAGCCGGGACCGTTAGGGTCTGTGTAATAGGGGCAATAGAAGCAATGATAGCATCTCTAAATACTTGATTCACGATGCCTAACAAAT
The DNA here is from genome assembly GCF_001649575.2 of Kryptolebias marmoratus. Taxonomy (NCBI): domain Eukaryota; kingdom Metazoa; phylum Chordata; class Actinopteri; order Cyprinodontiformes; family Rivulidae; genus Kryptolebias; species Kryptolebias marmoratus. The sequence continues at coordinate 3,636,384 of NC_051452.1, read as the reverse complement.
ACAGTGCTGGGCAAAAGTTTTAAACCACCCCTCATTTTCTAATACTGGACTGAAAAGAAGAAGAAGAAAAAAATCAGCCAAAGCCCAAAGAAAACATTTAAAAGACAGCCAGAAACTTTGACCGAGATCACCAAAAAAGTCTGGTTTCTTTCAGGCGAAACGTAAAAAAATGAGGGATGCCTCAAGACTTTTTCTCAGTAATGTAGCTCCTCGTTAGCATAATTCTGAAACCACACTTCTGCTCTGGTTTTCAGCCGTCCCAGACTGAGGATGACGCGTGGCTTTTTGGTAAAGACACGTTGACTAGCCTTTTTTTTGTTGTTGGTGCTTTAAAAGTATGTTAATTCAGATTTTTATACTTAAAACTAAAGCGCTGCGTGACTGCGTGCATTACATTAAGAAAATATGAAGTTACAAGCCAAGAATCAAAACAATTAGTTCAGGATAGCCAAATCAGAACATTTTCTTTGGCATGTACCGTAACCTCTGGGCCTCATCAGCGTCACTTTAAACAAGTTTCAGCTTTTTAAGCATTTAAGTAACCCCAGAAATGCGCTCTGTCGTATTTTTGAATTGTTTTAATTTGATTTTCTGTATTTTATCTCAAAACCCAAGCAGACAAGAGGTAAGGTTTGGGCCATTTCCTGGAAGGGACACACGTGGGCGGCATGCTTAACGTGGAAAACGTCTCAGTGGGAATCATCGAACCTTTCATTTCTTTCCAGGGAAAGTCAAACAGAAACCCGACCTCGGCTTGCAATAAAGAACGCCAACGAGAAAAAAAAAACAAAAACTAAAAAGGACTTCTGGAAAGCAACAGAGGAAGGGCCCGATGTTAAGCTCTGCTTTCTTTCATTTGTTTTATTTATTTGTGGAGAAGAGCGGACGGTTGTTCCAAAATCAATACTCTGTAGGGTCCTTTAGAGCCGGAGAGCGCTGCGAAAACACAAAGATGCATCTTTGCTGGGTGTTTGTGTTCTGTAAGGACCAAGACAAACACTCGAGCATCCTCCAGCTTTACCAAGCAGTCATACTTTCCAAAAGGAATAGTTTCCATATATTTTCCGATGACATAAACCATAACTTCTTTCTCGTGTCGCTGCAGAAAAACACAAACTGGAGCTGCGATCCTGTTGCTGTGTGTTGGAACATCAGAAATTCTTCTCCTAATTCGAGCCGACCTGTTTCTCCTCCGTTAGCAGAAGGTGGCTGGGCTTCTCTGGAAGCAGGAATTTATTAATTCCTGTTTTGGTGGCAAAGAGAGAGGGGAAGGAGGGGGGATCTCGTAATTTCCCCCTTGTCCCATCTGATGCATAAATCATCATCGCGGTTCAGCTTTTAGTCATGGAACCACTCCGAGTCAACCTGGAAAAGTAAACAAGCTGATTTGAATTCCCAGAAAGCTTCGCGTCAAAACAAGCGTTAGCCGGGCCCTGACCCGTGGGCAGTCCGACGACGAGTTTATAAACACGACGTGATGTGTGAGGGAATCTGCAGGGGGGGCTGGTGACCGACTGCAGGGTCAACGTGAATCATTTTGGAGCTTTAACTTTGAAATGCAATGTTGTGTGTTTATAAAAATAATGATCTCATGTTGAAAGACTCGTTTGAGTTAAATGGTTGACTACTGCAACCTGTCTGGGGCGTTACATGCTGAAGATTTTAATGTTGGTGGTAATTTAAAGCTCTTAGAAGAAAATAAAAGCATAAATTTCTCAACGGCTGCTATTTACAGCAAACAGGGAGTCCTGTAGGGGTCAGCTGACAGTTCAGACAAAAACAGCAGTGATATTTGCAGAATGTTCTCATGAAACCCGTTCGGTTGAAGGGTTTTTGCTTACTTGTTGGCTCAAACCACAGCTGCCCTCGCGCTTCCAAAGCCGATCCTCCGCAGCCAAATCCAACCCAGGAATGCAGATGTGCTGCCCGACTTGTGCATCTGATAAACGGCTCCCCACAGGAACACTTCTGACCACGCTTCCTGTCGCAGCAGGAACTGTGCACGACAGTAAGGTTGGCCCAGACCAGACGGCTGGACCCAACTGGGCCGTCATACCGACCTTCAGAGCGCAAACCTCCGCCGAGGCCGCAGCGCCATTAATAAGAGTCTGGATCACCACCAACATGTAAACAACCCCAACACTTCCTGAAAATTTAATAGACAACAGAAAACAGAACTTCCTTGATGGAGGAAACAAAAGGGTCACATGTAGGAGCAGAGACAGGTCACCTGTGACCTTTGACCCCACGAACCTTGAAATCAACAGGTATCATCTTTGACCCATGAGGCGTCCAGCTGTGCAGTTCGACGTTCCTACATGACACTGTTGACCTTTGACCCCATGGCCATGAAATCAATAGTGATCACCCTTGGCCTAAGAGCTGTCCAACTGCGCAGTTTAATTTCCCTCCGTTACATGGTTGCATAGTTTGAGCACAAGGTCATCTGTGGCCTTGACCTTTGACCCCGTCACCTTGAAATCAACAGTGATCAGCCTTGATCCATGAGGCGTCCAGCTGTGGGGTTCAACGTTCCTGTCGTACAGCTGCAGAGTCAGAGCGCAGGCTGACCTTTGACCCCGTGACCTTAAATTTTTACCGGATCACCACCAAATTTGAATCCTTTGTTCTTTGCACCATGTTTGATGTTTCCTGAAGATTTCCAGGAAATCTGTTTGTAACTTTTTGCGTTATCTTGTACACGGACAGACAGGCGCTACTGAAAACATGACCTCCACGGCAGAAGTAAAAAAACAGAAACAAAGCATACAGTATATTCCTTTTAATCTCTAAGTAAAAGGCTTTATCTGTGCCTTAACCCGGACACGAGACGATAATTTACAGTTTTTCCAAACTGATACTGAGAGCCTGCACTGACTGAGCAGCTTCTGCAGATGGAAAACATGCCCCGTTCTCTGCAGACGTCAAGTCAGAACCAAGGCATGTGTGAGCCACACACCCGTACGCAGCCATTTATCTGTCAAGCAGCCAAACACGGGACTCCCCTCATGTCAAATTAGGACTTTTCGTCTCTTATTATTGATGACGGGCCATGTTTGGAAAGTGATGATGTATAAAACTGGCCTTACAATGAAGCTGCCACTTTAGGGATCGGGTCTTGTCCCACAGAGTGTCAGGAAAGGTTTTTTGGCGACAGATTTCCTACAAACTGTGGCTTTTTCGCTTAGTAATCTAAGAAAAACAACTACAGTCAAGCCGAGACTCAGTAAAAAAGTAAGAAGTGAATTTATGACTTGCAGCAAATGAAATAAAAACCTAAATAGTCTCTCGCAGACAACCGGAGGCCTGAAATGGATGATGGAGGGTTTAAAACATGAAAGCTGCTTCTCAGATTGTTTGGCCCGTACGCCGACAGATTGACGTGCCAGACGTCCTTGTCGGAGCGCCGCTGGGAACACCGCTCCACGTCGCTCACGGAGCGAGCGTGCTGTAGGAGAGGACGGCAGCGGTGAAAGATTTGTGGAGGATGAGGCAGAGATAAAGACAAAAAAAGGGCTGATTGTGGATGTAAATGAAGAGAGCGAGGGAAGGGAGGCAAAGAGGAGTGATGTGTGCAGGAATGTGGGGAGTGGAGGGGTGGACGTGATGAACGTTTGATGAAATAAAGGGTGTCGGGACAAGAAGCATCTAACATCAGTTTTTATTGATATTAAAAGGCTGTGTGGGGTCCCTACAAAGAATCCAGGCTCTTATCGCTGTCTGTCAGCGTGCATCAGTAGCATTTCATCATATTTCATCCTGTAGTTTTATTGGCAGTCTGTCTTGTTTTACTCTTGTTGACCTTTTTGGCCCACTCTGCCTCGCTTGACTCATATAAGCCTGAAGGCTGTGAGGGTTAAAGTGACAGCTGCACCATCTTCCCTTTACTTTCTGTAGCTGGATTGTTTAATTCAAACACTATATTATTCATAAATCTTTAAAGATCAACCCTTGGTCTAAGATATGTTACAACAAATCCAATACACCTCTGCATCTATCAGATTTTGCACGTATTGCGCAAACAGGATGCTTCGTGGGTTCGGATGTCTTTAGTTTCATGCAAAGCGTCTCACCGCATTCCTGTTCGACTATCGCTTCACTTTTTTTTGCCCCCCCCCGCGGTCCTAAACGGGTCAAATTACAGCACACACACACCCCCCGGCCACATACACACACAAAAACAAACAAAAAGAAAATGACAAGAATGTTATCAGCTCATCAACGGCGTCTCTCAGCTGTCAGCTGCACCGCGAGCGCGTCGGGTCGGTGAAAACGAAAACCAAAAAAGGTATAGCCCCAGGGGAATCCAGGTCAGTCAAGCGTTTGCAGTGACAGAGGATTGCGAAGCAAATATCTTGGAGAGCTCTTTGTTTGGGGAGTTTTATCAAGTTACAGCAGGCTCTTCAGTTACAGGCTTAAAGAACTCAGGAACGCAGCATCTGCAGGGTTTTTCAGCTGCGGTGTTTAGGGGAAGGATGATCATTTGTTTGGATGTTTATTAGAACCCAACATGGATCTAAAGGGTGATTTAAGGACTCTCTCTTTATATAGGACATCTTGGGCAGGACCCAAGAGGCAGGCTGTGTAAAGATGCCCCTGAGACAGTCCAGGATGGAAGATGCAGGCAGGCAAAGCGTATATGGACCACCATAACCAAGCAGCTGGAAGAGAGTACAGCAGGGGTGGTCAATCCTGGTCCTCAGGGCCTCCATCCTGCATGTTTTCCTTGTTTCTCTGCTCCAACACACCTGATTCATGGTTAAATCCCCTCTTCATGTTCTGCAGAAGCCTGTTAATCAGCCACTGATTCAGATCAGGTGTGTTGGAGCAGAGGAACAAGGAGAACCTGCAGGATGGAGGCCCTGAGGACCAGGATTGGACACCCCTGGTGTACAGGAACATCTGTGCTGAGTCTGGACTGGAAGTCCCACGGTCACAGTGGGAGACTCCACCAAGGCTGGTGGAGAATGGCAGGGCTGAGATACTGTGGGACTGACAAACAGGAGATGGCTAACCAACCGGACCTTGTGGTGACAGATGTAAGAGTCCCAAGTGACTGTAACATCAGGAAGAAGGAGCACAAGAAGCTGGAGAAACACCAAGGGCTGAAAGAGGAAACAGAGAAGTTGTGGAGAGTCAAGCCTCAGTGGTACCAGAGGTCATTGGACCCCCGAACTGGAAGAGTGGCTCCAACAGATCCCAGGAACAACCTCAGAGATCTCTGTCCAGAAGAGCTCAGTCCAAGGAACAGCTGAGATCCTGAAGAGAACCCTGAAGATCCCAGGTCTCTGGTACAGGACCCAAACTTGAATTGAAAAGTGGAACAAACAGGGTGAGATGAAAGCTGTTTTTTTAGTTATTTTTTAATATATGCATGAAGAAAACTAACAAAAAACCCCACTTTTGTTTACTTGTTTCTGTCTGGATGCAGAAAACTCTGGGCTGTAATATTTTCTCTACAGTACAAAGAAACCTAAACAAACTCTTGTACATGCCACAATGTGTGAGCTCGATATTACCAATATATATTCTGAAGTATAAATATGTAATTCATCTACACAAATCAAATGGCTTCCAGGTATTTGTGCTAATACTGGGTTGGTTTTTGGTTCCCCTTTGAAATTTGAAATAAAGCTGTTGCCATCATTTCAGCTTCAGCCTTGATTTCACACCTGATTTCAATAATGGAAATAATAATAATAATCCATTTTCCCCTTCATTTGGTGAAGATTTACTGGCACACACCAGACAGCAAAGCAAAGTAGGAGCTGCAGGCTAGTGGATGCAAATATTGCAATTTGAGTTTTAGAGATGCAAATGTTTCTGAGGCAGCACTGAGAGGCACAGCCAGCGAGTTTCAAAAGGAAAACTCGACTTGTGTGAATAACCTATGGCCAGATGACTTCTTATCAGCCGAGCAGAAAAATGCCCAGGCTTTGAACTTTGCTCGCCCAGCTGCTCGTGTTCGAATCAAGCCTCAGTGTGGAATAATCCGATATTCGTTACCATCAACTAATGAAACAGAAAACATCACCGGAATGCGTCGAGCCTGAGGGGGAATGTTTATTCTTGTGATTGCCATCTGAAATATGTTGAAAGCTTCACATCTGAAATAAAAAAATAAGAAAATAGCATGAGAACCCACGAGCTCTGGACTCAGATTTCTTCCTTCCAACCTCCCACCTGTTCTTACAAAGCAAACACACTCGTCTGAACGTAGACTTTCCCTCCCTGGACCCCATGATCTTTCATCTGGCATGACTTGGCTCATCTGGTTCTGCGGCGCCACTGGGAACGGAGGGGGGGTTGTAACTTCGCACCTGCAGTACATGAGCGCTGTCTGAAATGTGGGGAATTCACCTGGAAACCGCTGCCGCTCGCCTCTCTTCTGTCCTTTTTTGTGACACATTTTGGCTTTTTCCTCACGCACGCTCGACTCTAAATGCACCCCCTTCTCCCAGGGCCGCGGTGAAACCACAAACACTTCAAAGTGGCCTCGCTACCCAGAGTCCAACGCTCCTCTGACATCACTCGCTGGCTGTTTTCACAGCTGCTGCTCCCGGTGCCAAGGTAACCCAGCTCTCCTCCGTTTCTGCACAACTGACTGAGGTGTTTCATGCACGGGGGGGGGGATGTTTATGTCTGAGGGCCACGTCTCGTGTATATGAAGGCGTGCTTATTGGCCCATACGAACCCTTGTGGTCCACCATGGAGGCTTTGACATGTACGCTTCGTTGTGTGTGGCGTAGCTTTCGTTTCCCACAAAACGCCACATCAAGACGTGGCAAACGCTGGCCTTTCAAGGCAACAAAAGTGCGACTGAAACGGACGACAACTTACTACTCAAATCAGAGCTCCAGTCCAATTAAGTATCGAACCCAAGGGGTGGTACGTCGCTGGCGGCAGGATCCAGAGCTTTGGTGGTTGGTTTGTTCTTTTTGTTATTATCGGAGTCAGTTCATTTTACTCACGGTGCGCCTTGTGTTTTCCTGTTTGTGGCGCGTCGTTCGTACTGTTCCTCGTCACTCACCTGCCTGTCGTTTTTAGCCTCGGCTGTCACCACTTGTCTCATCCGTCCCGGCCCATTCGAACTCCCGGTTCTCGTGCCGTCATCATGTTTTTCTCCCTGCCTTTTTTTTTTTATCCTGTCTGATCCTTGTGGTTTAATCCTCGTGGTTTCTGTGTTTGCTGCCTCATCAGCTTTTTTTGCTTTTGCTTTAGTAAATAAAGTCCTCATTGCTTCTCGTCCTCATGCTAGTCTGCATCTTTGGGTCCTTACTCACTCCTTACGCCAGCTGGAGGCTTCAAACTGAAGTATTTTCTTGTTTACGTGCACCTTGGCAGGCGCCCTCGTGTTTATGAGTGAATCTACTGAAGTGCACTTCATTTGGACCAGATTTCTTACTATTTATCATCTGTGTAGATTTAGGACCCGGAGCTGTAGCCTCCCTGAATGTGTCAGAAAGCGTGTCTAGAATTTACAGAAACTAAATTGAGAAGGGTCCGAGACAAGTTTGAGACACCTGCAACCACTCGGCTTTTTGAGAACTAACATTTAATAATGCCTATTTTTGTTTGTCTGTTTTGTCCCGCAAGCAAACTGAGAACCCCTGAGAACGCCTCGAGACATTTTGGAGACTCCCTCGCGAACGTGGCTTGTTTACCAGGCAGATAACGATTATGAACAACCTTCCATCTGTTTACAAACTGTTTTACTGTTGGACTTATTTTAACCAAGAAGTGTCGTGACGACGCAACATTACCAGAAAAGAAATCTGCTTTTGAGGTCTAATACGTTGAACAGAGATTTAAAAAGACAGAAAAGTTGACTGTATTGTGACTTGATTGAGAAAATAAATAAAGATGAAGAGAAGTTCTTTTAAATAAATATGAGCAATGATGAGGTAATCTGGTTCAGATCAAACCTGCCCATAAGAGTTGCAAACTTCTAAATCTGTGCAGCATTCACGACTCAGTCACGTCATCGACCGTCCGTTGATTGTCCGCTGAACCACGACAGTCCCCCCTGCGTCCTGCTCCTTTAACAAATATCACCGTGTGTTTTAAACAGAACCAAAGCACCCAAATACAGACTTATTCAAAGCGAAAGTCGTGTCTTTCCGGCGTGAACGGAACTAAAAGAGAAGGTCGCTCATTCTCTGTTCCCTCTTCACAGCATGATGTCACCCAACATGGCGGGGATTCCCATTATGTCACTCGTTACTTGGGCAACAGAAAGGAGGCAGAGACAGTCACCCCTCCGGCAGATAACACACAATGAGGAAGTCCATTTCTTGGAGTCGGGCAAGTTTGAGTCACAGGGTTCCATTCATCGGCCGTTACGATGTACCGCCATGAGCCTTCTTGACCATTTAGGTCATTGCTCAGGAAACAAAGCAGTGCTGTAAGGTTTAACTATAGATGGCTGGTTACAAGATGAGACAACACTTAATAATGTCTAATGACGCTGATTCTGATTGGTCAAAGATGGAAACCCAAATGAAAAACGCCAATCTATGGAGCTCCGTTTCCCCCATACAGAACCTGTTGAGGAGAAGGCCTTTCCTAATGAACTGCAGAAATATTTAATGTTTTTTATTAAACAGGGTCAGCTTATCTGCATGGATGAACCACAACTTTTCTTAGCTGAAGGTGGAGGCCCAATGAGCTCCTTCCACCATCTGCTGAAAGAATCCCAAGTCTGCGCACCCAAATCGTAAATGTCACTTTGCTGTTCTTCCTCTAATTTCGGCGTCTCTGTGCTTAATGAAGTCAAGGCAACAGTTTGGCGAGTGCAACTGCGACGCAAAAGCACTTGATGAACCCATTTCTTCTTGAAAACACGCACACACTGAAACCCTGTGTGTCCCACAAACCGCATACCATTGAAAAGTGCAGCAGTCAGCAGAGTTGGGAGGATCTCTTTCCTCCCCAGGGTGGTTTGATAAATTTCCTCTAATGCCTGGCTTGTCAACAGGCTTAGTCAACCACTTACTCATACATACACAAAAGGGGGCAAACTGTCATTAGGCACGCTGCTTAGAGATCATCTGTTTTCTTGTAGTGTCTGTCTGGAGCGCCACGTTTTCAGCTTGCAAACAAACGCATAAATAAACATCTTTGCTTCTTTTGTTTTTTGTCTCAGATGTTTCACCCAGTTTATGGACAGGCCTGTGCTCT
>NC_051452.1:3615500-3627116 GCF_001649575.2 Kryptolebias marmoratus | reverse complement strand
GGGAAATACAGCGTTTATGAATTTATGCCTGCAGAAAGGAACCGGGGGGATGGAAACGCGACCTCCTCGACCCGAACAGCGGGTCACGGCAGGACATAAACAGCCCTGTTCACACGTGGGCCTCTAATTTATCACGTAGCCTGATAAAAGAGACTTCTTCCAGAGATGAATGCATTTTAATTTCAATTTAAAGCATGGCTTCAAGTCGTTCATTTCAACTTAAAACGTTCTGTTGTTTAAACTGAGGGGTGAACATGGAAAAGGAGGGAATTCTGAGGAACTGAGACTGAGCGGACCGTCCAAGTTCAGAGGAAAAGCTTTTTAGACTTTTTAGAAGATATGAGCAGAGGAGGTGACTCAGGAGGCCTCTGTGGGTTTGGGGGTGGATTGGAGGAAAGAAGATTGCAGAGCCAGCAGTAAAACGGTCCGGCTGAGGATGACCAGGAACGGGAGGAAGGAAGTTTAGCTCAGATAGCTGTAAAACTGAGTCCTTTGTGTGTTTGCTAAGGAAAATATAAGCTCTTTAAAGTCCTTCCATATAATTCTTGCAGAAAACCAACTGAGTTTGTGTTCAACGCTTCAAACTAAGCTGACAACCGCTGAGTTTAATTTGCTTTCTGTCGCTCAAAATGCACAAATAAGGAACCTAAAAAATTCACAAAATGCTGTTCAGCTGCATGCATGGTTTCCCATCCATGCATCTCTTAAACTTCATATCAGAACTAACATTTCTGTCACATAAACATGCATATTAGTGACTACATTACGCCTCACACACAAAACGTTAACCCGTCTTCCTGCCTCCAGAAACAAGGCGCCAACTCGGAGAAACATCTCTGGGTTTGTGCTGCCTCCTGCAGGATGGACCGGGAACTGCGGCGTCCTGCTTCGACTCAGGCAAAGCGACACCAGGGGGCAAAAAGGAGCCGGCCGGGAGAAAGTAGGGCAGCCAGTGGGGAAAGTTTAGTCCAGAGGCTATGCTTTTCTTTGCTTCTCCTATTTAATCTAAATGTTGACGTTTCTATCCAACTGTCAGTGTTGAGCACAAATAAGAATAAGGCCTGCAAACAGCAGCTGATTTCATTTCACGTGTCTCTACTCATATTAAGCTTCAGCCCTGAGGCTTTTCTGCTTTTTGTCGGCGCATGAATGTCTTCAAACACTGTGGGATGAACATAATCAAGACAAGAAACATTATTCAGAAACGACAATCCATCTATTCATTTGTTAGTTGGTTTTTCCCCCCTTCCTCTCAGAGTTTTTGGCGAGCAGCTGCCGTTTCTTCTCGTACACCTCCGTGCAAACAAGCCGCCCTCACACCTTCTCGCTCGTATTCGAAACGAGATTAAATTTTAATGACCCTTCTGGGAAAAGTCGGGCCATCTTCCCGCGTGCGGCGAGGCCAAAGCACATACGCGCACCGTGGTGGCAGGTGGAGGCTGTAACGACTCTAGCAGGGGCAGATTGGAAAACCACACCCAGCGAGGACGAGAGAGAGACGGAGGAAGGCTGCAGGGCCTTCGATGGAAGAAACAGGTGAGTTACTGCGTGAGTTGGAGGGATTTTTCTTGTGCAAGGTAACGGCTGGCGAAAAGACAAACGCTGGCTTGAATGGCCGAGTGAGCACTAATAAAAAGGTCGACAGAAAGTCAGTTTCTTTCACTTTTAGCCATGTTTAAGATATTAACTCATCAGTGCAGCTTCATCTGCTGCAGCTGCCAGAAACTGAAAGCTATAAAAACTTAAATAAACATCTGTACAAATATGTGCACACACTTCTGCACAGACAGCCTCACATTGCTATCAAAGCCCTCATTGTTTCCCTCCTTATCACTTTCCCTTCTGCAGATTTTTCTCCCCCCCCCCCTTACCTGCCCTTATCTCCCCTCCCTTTCATCTGGAGAGAGGCCTCCGAGGACCAGAGACAAAGGGAACAGAAGAGGAGGGGGAGAAGGAGCATGAGAAGCGGAGAGGAGCCGGAGAGTGGCCCGCCTTATCGGAGATAGCTCGCACACAGGGGGGCCATTGTTCAGCGACTTCGCCGCGGGGCCCCTGTGATCACACAGGCTGAGAATGATGAGCGTGCGGCCTCTTCTTTCCTCGGCGCTCCTCCTTTCATCTCCCGTCTCCTGACGCTCGAAGGAGCCTTCGCCCCAGTCTTTCTGAGCTCCTTAAAGGCCTCATCAGTTTAAAAACAAATAAATAAATAAAGTTACACTTACACACAGACAAGAGCTCTGTTCTGAAACACTATTTCAGACTGATCAAACTGAGCCGAGTGCTGAATCAAAAAGACACCAGTGCATCTTAAAGTGGCAGAAGAGCAAATGAAAATGCAGTTAATTCAGGATTTACTTTGGTTAGTTTGGACCAAAGTTAGTGTTTGCATTCTGACTGAGGCATGTTTACCTTATTGGGTTTTCTGGTCTGAACTGAAGCAGAAATTAGCCTTGGTTCCCTCTGCAGCTCGTGCTGTCAGTTTGCATACTGAACCACTGAAATCCTGATTAAAGACGTCTGAATGACATCACACCCTCTCTGGATTCTGCAGGTAAGGAAGATTTAGGGCACCTGTCGGACTCTTTTTGGTACAGAATATGTGAGCGTGATTTAATGAATCCGGGGGTTCCCTGCATCTTACCATGGCGAGCGGCACGTTTGACTTCGTCAACATCCCTCGTGCAACATCAAGAACAGAATCAATTCTTAGCAACCTGCATCCAGCTCACTAAGAGTTTGGTTTTTCTCAGGCGCTTCAAACGCATCACAGCTCGCTCCCTGCCCATCCTGAAAGCCCCAGCAGAGCCTCTGACCTTAATGCCTCTTTCACACGGGCTCTAATTCAGAAGTCCGGCTCTGCTCGGCTCTACTCCGCTCGGCTCGATAAAGAATGCATCGCGTTCACACCGGCCGGTTTGGTCGGTAGCAGAGGAACGCCTCCTCGTGTTGCGGGGGGGGGGACGGCAGAAAAGCTGCAGGGTAAGCTAACGCTGTTGTTTATAGTCCTACCTTCGCTCTTTATGCTTGCATCTGGCCACACCCACGACCAATGAGTGAACAGGAGCTAAGCTTGCTCCGCCCACGAAGCAGGGCCGGCCCAGCTGGCCCGACTCTGAAGCAGGGACCAAAGAAGCAGGGACCGGCCTCGAAAAAATGCCGGTGGAAACGTTTGCAAAGCGAGCCAAGTAGAGTGGAGCCGGGACCGTTAGGGTCCGTGTGAAAGCCCCATTAGAAAGTTCTCCACTGCACTTTGGTACTATGTGCTGCGTTTACGTGTTGGAAAATAATCAGTTTTAGCTCGTTTGCTGGGTCCGGTTGCTTTTAAACGCTGAGCGATTTTGGCGATATCTCAGCGTTCCTGATTTGGGAAGTTAATAGACGTCACAAGCATCAAAATAAACGCTGGGATTTGTGAAAGCTTCCATTTGTCTGATAAAGACAGAAAAGAACAAGGAGCAGCTGAAGCAAAGAGGTCTGCTGCAGGCATCCCAAAATACAACCTGATCAGCTATGAATCGTAAAAACAACTTTTGTTTCTTTCAAAGTTTTGTTGGAACGTGACCGACTGGAACCGCAGGAATATGCTGCAACTTCAACGATCAAACGCTCACCAGAGTCCGAGAGGAAACGAGCTAACGAACGTCAGTCCCTTCAGAAAACTCACAAGCTCAGAAGCAAGACGTGGGTTTATTGAAGAAGATATTCACCCGTTAAGCTGAAGTGTTGCCCACAGAAAATAACTTCAGTTAAAGCCACTTAACTCCGTGTCGAAGCAGTTCCAGGCTGCAAAACCTGCGGGGCAAAACTGTCGACAAGACAACGGATATGAGAAACTGCAGCGTCCTGATTATTGTCATCAAACACAGTTCGATAGTTTCACACTTTATTTCATGTAAAAACAGGTTTGTATGTGAAGCACCTTTACATTAAAATGTCTGTTTTATTTAGTCTTGTATGATAAATATAAAGAGAAGCTATAAATGACTTCCAGACAGATTTTTAAGCAGCTTACTAAAGCAGAACTGAAAGACTGTCGTTTACTGAATTATTTATTTGTTTCCTATTGACTTCTTTAAAAGTTATTAATCCACTGCATGACTGGAGTCACGTTTTAACAGAAAAACATAAATATATGGATGGTTGTGTTAAAAAAGTAGCTAAACAACAAGGATTTGTTCTGGTTTCAGGAGTTCACCAGAACACTGGAGGCAGAGTTTCAGCTGTTTCTTTGGATCAACAAGTCTGAGCTAGCTTGTTGAGCTCACGGGTTCAATTAAATCCAGAGTGAAGCTGACAGACACTGAATGTTCTTTAAGTATCCAGTTACATTTACAGGAGACAGATAGGTGCAGCGATGAGAGCTCGTTGTTGGCAGAGGCCGACCAAAATACGAGTAACAGGATAGATTTCTGAATAACGCATAATTTGGAATAAACAAGAAAAAAAAAGGATTAAAGAGCATCGGTATCAGAAGAGCTAAAGGTTCAGCCAAAGACGTTATTTCCCAGTCTCATTCCGGTTTCCTGGAAATCTTAACAGTAAAAGGCCGGCAGACTTTAAGCGATGTCAGACTGCGCAAATTCCACAAAGCGCAGCAGCTGAGAAGCCGGGCGAAAATCTGGCGCCCAGTGGTTCGGTGTTTTTACGAGTTGCTCACCCCCGCGGCGGACGGACGCGTGAAGGGCGACCGCGTCGAGATGTTTGACACGAGACTTTAACCTTTCTCCTCCTCGTTGACAGACTCCCCCTTTCATCAGACTGAAAACAGTGACCTAAAAGGAAGACGTGTTGGTTGGACAGGTCTTCAGGATTAGGAAGATTAAGATCTGTGGATTAGGACTTTTGAGGTGGAGCTTTAAAAGATACAGGGGTCTTCTGGCTGTGGATGCAGATTTTCAACCTGCAATTAAGCAAAAACTTTAAAAAAAGCAGGTTTAATATCAATTTAATATTGTAAAAGGTTCATTTTAAGGAACTTTGAGTCTCACAAACCTGAATCAGCTTTTAAAGACTCGTTGACCTTCCGTTAGTGTCCATATTTCGCATGCAAGCCTTTTTTTTCCCTGTCCTTTAAACTTCAGAGCTTTCAGAGCGTGCCCTGGTCGCCTCAGCTCAGGTTTGCACTTTAAGAGGTACCTGGAAAGTATGCGCGACTCTACGTTACGGGCACGCCGTCACCATGGAGTCAGCAAAATGTTTGGTGGGCGCATGCATGAGATTACGCAACCAAGCTGTCCGACCTCCGACCTTAGACCATTTGAACTACATATCTAACAGCAGGTGCAGGAAGTTGTTTGATTTTAACATGGCAACCATTTTTTTTTTCTTTACCCAAAGAGGTAGACTATGACATCATCACATTAAATAAAGCTGCAAGAAACAAAACGCTGTCTTGCAGAGACCCCGCGTGAATTCGTCTTTGTTTACACGAACGTCCGTAACCAGCGGCGGGAGAGGTTTTACCTCAGCGGCGTACGAGCAAACCCTGAAGACGAGCCAAACGGGCGACGTGTTTGCACATGTTTCTGAAATGAACATCAGCCTCGAAGCTGCCACTCATTTAAAACAAGGTCACCCAGACTTCTCCGCAGGGATTAGCCTCACACTTCCAGGACATTTAAAGTCCAAATGGTAATTTAATGTTTTAATGGCGTGATTTAAAGTCGTCAAACTCGGGCCTAATGGGGTCATGGGGTTATTAATAAGACTTCAGCTGCCTGTACCCTTGACTTGTCAAAGTAGCACAGAAATGCCAAAAATCACGCTAGTAAAAGTTGTTCATACTGTGCATGCTGCATATAAAGACCCTCCAGGTCCAGCCTCTTCCCAGAAACTGCTGCACACTGAGCACACACACACAGACACACAACTGACTAACAGGCAGGTAAAGAAAGCTGCTGCTTGTGTTCTTTTTGAGCCATGTTGACGGTTCTCGTGACAAAGTGCTAAAGCTGGCGCTGCTCAAACACCTGCTGTCCAAGGTAAATCTGTCGGCTGCCAGTTGGACTGCGAGCAGAGTTCGTTCAAAGCGGAGCACCTCAGTGGGACTCGAGGACTCCTGCACAGATGTGAGCGTGCAGGTTTACGTCGATGACAGCATGTGGGAAAACGTGAACCCACTTGTCTTAGAGGTTCCTCGTGAAATCACCTGCTGATCGCACCGGCTGACCCGTTTGTTTCAGCGTTCCTGTTTTGCTAACGCTGCTGCTCTGGCCCAGTTAGCTCCTCGCTAAGTCAGGTTAGCTGGATTGTTTTTATTGGACCGGATGTTAGCGCCGGGTCTGAACCGGGTCTGTGTGCGCGCCGTTACCAAGCGGGAAGCCTACACCGTTTCCCACCGGGGCCTGCCAGCGTGCACATCACCCTGGCCACTTTGTTGTCAAACAAACGCTTCCATCAGTTATTTTTACTTTGTCACACACACGCTTCAAATGGGCTCACCTCTCCGGCCCGACATTCCACACCGGCAAGAGAACGCTTTTGAACGCCGCGCCGCTCTCGCCCGGTGCTGGGAAGTCTTTACGGACACCGTCACGTTCCGTGGCACCGCCCCGACGGGCCCCGGCGACCTGCTGTAAACGAAACTGGTAGGATCTGGATTTTTAGGAATGTGGACGGTGAAGATAAGTTGAAACATTTGAAGGAATCACTTTCACGCTGCAGTCTTCACAGCAGCTGGTTGCGTTGATGCAAAGTCAGGATTAAGGGAAATAATTTGGGATGCTAGTGTTTCTAATGACGTCAAACGCACGTCATTCATCCTGATTGACAGTGGAGGTATAACCAAATCTACCATATGTATCTCATGACGGGTCCTGGTGGGATGTGTAATGTGTTTGATTTGGCTTCACCAGCCTGAGCTCTTAGGACAATTACCATAAACTGTGTATTTCTGTGCGTGCTTCGGCTCCTTGTTTTCCTAAGACTTTGTCAGTCTGTCACGTAGAACCTTACTGCTCATGTTCTTTTATATAATAGAGATGACGCAAGTAAAAAGTGAGTCGAACATTTGAGGAGAGCATGCTATCAGATCCGCTACACGATAAAAGATTTAACACAAATTTCGCTGTGTTTTCTCACTTAAAGACGTTAAAAAGTTCAGCTGAGATGAAGCTCTGCCTAACAGCGGGATTGTTGTTTTTATGATAGCTTTCAGGGTGTTTTGTGTCTCCACATCAGGAATTAAGCCCGATGCTTTATTTACCCTTCAACATCAAAGTTATTATCGCAATTAGGCAACGCTGGTAAAACGTGACTAATTGGTCGTAGGGAACAGAACAAAACAAAGTGTGCAGCAAAGGTGGAGCCAAGGCGTTATGAAGAAACAAAATGTGATTTTGATTCGGACCTAATTGTCAGCCAGCTGTTATGCAACTGTTACAACATTCTCATCAGAGTATGGATGCAAACGGAGGAGCACTCGAATCCAGTGGGTAGACATCGTAAACGAGTCCCCAAAACCAAGACGGACCTGAAGAGGCTTTTGAAGTAGGGTTCTGTGGGACGGTTATAAACAAGCAGCATCTTACTTGTTGTGGGTGGCTCTTTGAACTCCCTCAGACTGGAAAAACACGGCTCGATTCTGACCCGACTGACGAGCTAAAGCAAAGCGCTGCCATCTTAAAACAACTACGGTTCTTACGACGCCTTTTTAATAAGCCTCTACATTGCTGCCAGTTTCTTATTCTACACTTATTTACATTGGATTCCATGGTTCCCTGGCAGCAGTTATTTCTGCTGGATTAACTGTTTTAGTTTCCACAATCTTGACCCAATGTGAAGTAGCTCTTAGCTAATCAGTCCAGATTCAAAGCGCTGCCTACAACAGGTAAGATAGTAATGGTTCAAACTTCAAAAGAGTTGAACTGTCCTTTTAACTCTTCGTAGGCTTCTCATAAAACATGGGCACCTTTACACCAACCTCAGAATACACCACATGTTAAAGGCAAGGCTTCTATAATGTTTTTAATTTCTTGCAATAACGGTTTAGCACCATTTAGTTTAGCTTTAACAAAAAGGTTCAGATGACAGAATCCACGTCACCTCTCGAGGTTTACTGTTAGAAAGTAGGTTTAATCTGAAGGAACGCACGCTCATAGGCTCTCGATCACGCTGGAATGGCCACTGACCCCTCCAGGCTAGATTCCTGGCTGCCATCTTGCTAGGTGCTACACCCATCACTCTGGATTGTTTCCACGTCAAAGCAACACATTGTTATCGTCTGGATCAATCTCCAAAAATGCACAGAAATAGCCTTATTTTACTTAAATAAACATATGTCATGACAACAATAAAAACATATAAAAGTGTTGTAACCATTCCACCCAGACCTGTGCACTTAATCTAACTGTAGCTTCACCAGTGTCTACACTTAAAACTAATATAATGTCGTCTTTTATTTTTAGCTTAAGTCTAGAAACATTTAGGCCTTATACAACATGCTCACGGATTTAATTTTTTAAACATTTTCCACATGGAGAATAACAGTAAAAACAACAAATAAGGTTTAAAGAAACAAAACAAGGGAAAAAACAGGGTTTTTATAACAAAACACATTTAAATAAGCCCAGAATAAAAGCAGGTAAGATTCCTTTCTATGTGTGTTCAAAAATAGTTACAATAAAATACCAACATTTCATTTATATATACATAATAGGCTCTTGTCTAGCCTAGACACTAAATCACTGTGATTTAACATGTATATTTTATCCATAAAGTAGGTAAAACAGGTTTGTAGACTAACAGCTAATTAGGAAAATAAGTTGCTAATACTGATAAAACATCCATGTTCCTTAAAGTTCAGGTTCTAAGATATAATTGATATTAAATAATTAATAATTAATTAATAATTATTGATAATAATAATAATAATAAATTAATTAATTACTGATAAAACATTTTGAATATGCTGGTGTTTGCCTACCCTTAATAACTTTTCAGTTATTGTAACAAAGAGAGAGTAATGACCTCATGTAATAATACTGTTAGGCCAGTGTTTACAAAGAAAAAAATAAGATAAGTGTAATATCACGTTCCTTAAAGTTCAGGTTCTAAGATATAATTGATGTTAATTAATGGCGAAACATGGGGCTTCTTGGCTGAGTTGAGTGGATGGTCAGTAACTAAGGACGCCATGTAGCTCCTACAAAGATGGCAGCACGAATTCTCACTGGTCATGTTTGATGTGACCCACCTCCCCGCCGTACTTAGCCTAAATAAACAACCTTTTCTTCAGCCTCCGCTCTGACGGCTGCTGCACCGACGTGACTTCCTGTTTGGATAGATTTGGCTTAACGTTAGTTTTTGTCACTACAGACACTTTCAAGTCACTTTGTTTGCAAATAAAGGAACAGCTAAGATGTCAGAGTTTCCTTCCACGCCGCGAGGAAGTTCTAACGTCGACACGGCGAACTGGCACCAGAAGACAACAAACAGGAAGTACATAATTCATACACAAAAGTAACGCCACGGTTTCAGCAGTTTAACAAGTTTAAAGTAAAAAGGAGTTTTTGAAGATACCAGAGGTTTTCTTTAGCTATCCCAGGATTTGGTATTATCCTATCATGAAGTATTCTTCCACTTATTATGTATGAAAGTGACATCTTGAGTTAATTTTCTAAACTGTACGCTGGACACATGCTTTGACTTCAGATTTTGCTGTCTTTACAAAAACACCAATTATCCAATTATTAAAGAGAGACATCTTTAAAGAAATGCCACGATGGTTAAATAATTTATCGCCGGTTCTAGGAAAAAATTTCTAAATAAATCAGCGAGAAAACCAGATGGAGGGATTTGCGAGTTTTGAGCGCTAACTTGAAGTGACAGCTTCATATGATCTTTTGGCCAAATCAGCCAACAACCCCATCTTACATAAGAGTCCATGATGATGTGTATCTGTGTTACATCACAGATAAGTAGCTGGAACAAAAACATCATCTTTCCCCCCGTCTTACAGTGAACGAGCCTTCCGCTAAATATGACTAAACGGGAATCACACAGAGGTTTTGTCTTCGATCTGCTGTTAATTTGTGGCGTTGGGACATTTTAACAGCTAACATCCCTACACCTGTGCGCACACGTGATGTGACTCAATCTGTGGGTATTTGTCCTTTAGCGACAGTGTAAATTACTGCCAGGCTGCCTGATCAGTGACCTGTGACGATCCGTCGGATCCTTCGCAGCTTTTATGAGTTTAGATTTGTACCTGGAGGTGATTTAGAGATTGAGAGAATTACAGCACACTTCCACCACTTAATCCTACATCTGGATGAGGTTTACATGTTAGATAAGACCTGTGCGATGAAAAAAAGAGACAAAAGGCAAAACAACAATGAAAATCCGTCAATCTATCCATTTCCGCATATCCAAGGTTGTGGAGGGAAACAAAGACTGGGTCCTGGGTCTCGTCTCGGTGGTACGTCCAGAGGGAGGAGCCCAGGAGGCGTCCTCATCAGGTGAGCAGCGGCTCTGATCCGAGCCCGGCCGCCCTACAGAAGAAGCTGATTTCTACCCTGGATCTCGTTGTTTTGATCATGATCTCATGACAAAGGTGATTGTAGACGGACCAGGAAGTCTTCTTCACAACGACAGACTGGAGAAACGCCCTTGTTGCTGCGATTGAGGCCCTGATCGTCCATCATTCCCGAACGAAACTCCAAAACATCAGAACTCACCCTCGACCCGGAAGGATCATTCCACCTTTCTCTGGTTGAGAACCACGGCCTCTGACTTACAGAGCTGTGGAACAAGAGTCAGCGAGACGAGGAGGACAGCCAGCTTATCCATACTGCTGCACCAGAACCCCGATCAGAAGACTTCTCCAGGCCTACAAAGCACATGTAGGCCAGACAACCTCCTAACAACTCTGCAAGGGTACAGATCTTTAACAGGACGAAAGCCCCACTGCTCCTCCTGAATCTGAGGTCTGCTAACTGGTCTGCGCCTCCCTCCCAACAAGAGTAAACTTTCCTGAAGAGGCTGAGAAGTGTGATCCTTCGATAGCTGGAACACACATAACACGAACAATGCTCCACGGGTTTTAAACGCTTCTGTGTAAAAACAATAAAGAAAAAAGACTTAAAGAGATGAAAGCTAGTAAGATACTACAAAAAGAAATGCTTTAAGTGGAGGAAAACAAATGTCATTGATACTGAAAACAACAGTTCAGATATCTTTTTGTGGAGACGTTATGACCAAATAATATTTTACGTCTATAGTTCGCTCTTTGGCTTACATTAGTTTGGAGTAATATAGTTTAGTTTACCTGCTCTTCAACAGCTCTTCAAGTTTTCATTCACTCAATTATTCAAACCAGGTGTTTTGAAGCAGAGAAACAACTGAAACATCTGGGATAGTGGCCCTCCAGGACCAGGATGGACACCACTGGTTCAGTTCTTAGTGAACTGATGAGCTAACAGCAGGACCGTAGCTCCCATTGATTCCACCGAGGTCCGGACTTCATTATAAAAACCTGAATCCAAACAAGGCTTCTGAACGGCGTGGTTCTCTGCGTAGCTCCACCAGTTTCCTGTAGGAGGCGCTGCAACTGTGTGCAGCTGCAGCCAAACTCAATGTCTACGAAGAAGAGCGCAGCTTTGCTACCTTACTGCTAAA
>NC_051452.1:3612158-3615127 GCF_001649575.2 Kryptolebias marmoratus | reverse complement strand
ACCTCACTGGTGTTTGATAAAAAGGTGAAATCTCTGCTAAAATCTTGTGTTTTGAATCAACATTCATATAAACTAATTCATGTCATTTCAGTGAGTCATCATGGTTGTGCCCTGAGTCCTCTGAGGCTGATCCCCATGGATTTACACACATTCAAGCCACTTGTTTTAAATAAATGCTTCTATTTTAATTCAGTTTTGGTCTTTATTGTAACTGATAATGAGTGGTTGACCTCAGGATGGCTGATTGGACTCGTAAGAACAAATTAACTGCCAATCATCGGTTGTTGGACTGACTGTGGCTGACGGGAAACTTTTATCGTATCTCGACTGAACCCGAGTCTTTAGAGCCGACGACTCGTCTGATTGGAGCCAAGAGTTGTTGGTTGCCATCTTGGTAGCCTTTTTAGTGGCTACACTACCTGCCCATTATCTATTCCATGTAAATAATTGTGTAATAATGTGAGACAGTGATGTGAAGGTTTACAGAATAGTTTGCATAAACTGCTGTGATGTTTTTTAAGGCGAGTTGTGTTAAAGCAGCATCAATCCAACTGATCTACATTCAGATTAGATCAAATTCATGCTCACAGTTAACCTTTCAGTAAACGGACTCACAGGAGCAGCAACATTAATGCAATACATTTTTGACCATCTCTATTGAAGCTTCCGTCTCATCTTCAGACACGTCTGACGTTCAGCTCCTCTTCAAACACCAACCCCGTTTACTGTCACTGTCTCTGTCGGTTTCTCCTCGTTTGGGTCCTCGGCGGATAATTAATTATGAGCAGATGAGGCTCATTTGTTCTCTCTCTGACATTAGTCATGCCTTCCTGTCAATGTGAATCCTACTAAACAGTATTCCAGCTTGCACAATCAGCAAAACATGCGTAAACAACAACATAACAGTAAAAATGTTACGTTTAAGACTTTAATTTGTGTACTTGAAAACAGGAAACTTCTTGCTTTAATTATCCGGAACAAAGTGGAGACAAAACAATAATAAATCTGCCGTCTTCCCAGCAGTTTTCCAGCAGTTTTTGACTGACAGACCGCGGCCTTGTCGATCCACGTCAGCATTTTATTTCTCTGACGTCCCCTAATGTCTCCTCATTAATCCTTTACATGCATGTGAGGCGATGACTAACTGTGTGACAAATCGGACATGAAGGCTGCGGCTGACCTCTGGTTGCCTGAATCCAGCAGCACCGTGTTTGTACATCTCGCACCCGGGAGCTTATTGTTCTCCCCCGTCTAAATTTCAACATGTGGTTGTGTTCATGTGTCGAGTTTTTATTCGGCTGTTCGTTCAGCGCCTGTGTATTAGCAGTGTTCTAGCACACGTTACGGAGAATTTACGCACGTTCTGGTTGGGCTCTTGCGCAACGACGCATTCCGCGCGTCTCCGTCTGCATCTGCCCTGGTTTCATGTTTCTTTTTACGAACGGTCCGGGTTTTTTCCAGGCTCCCCGTTTTCTTTCCTCTCCCTTTAACTCGGAACTGAAATTCCCTGAACTTTCTCGCTCCCTCACCCGTCCTCGCCGTTTCGCCTGCTACGTCGGCTCGTGTTGACGCCGCTTTGTTCCGTTATGACTCAAATATAGTTTGATGTTGCTCTGCAGGCAGTAACTTTGTTATCTCTCCCCTCAGCCCCCCCTTCCTCCGTCCTCTGGCTTGCAAACCATCCACGTCAAGCACACGACTGAACTGTCAGGACAGTGTGTGTGTGTGTGTGTGTGTGTCTGCATAGGACGATTATGAAACATGGATGGGGAGTGTTTGTGGAGTGGAGGGAGATGAAATTGTTTATTAATGAGGAACAGACCCTGTTTTACTCCCTGTCCTCCAGCCTAAAATACAAACTGCTCTACTTTCGGCTCATAAACCTCAGCTGATTCATTATTCGACGCACTCGCTGTCAGAAAGTAAGCAAAGATCATTTTTACTTCAGGGGAACTACGTCTACATGCCTTAAAAGGATGGGTTCACCTTCCAGGTGGCCTCGTGTTTACAAATGTGCTCTCACCAGAGACCGTGGCTTTATTTTGACACACTACTCAAAGTACATTATAATTTATTTACAGAGACCAATAAATTGGTTATTTTGAAGTTATTCAAACATAAACAGACTTTTTTTTTTTAAAAAGTTGTAGTCCAAGCACCAGTAAATATGCTAAAAGCTCCAATAAATTTGTTCATAACTGCGTCAAAGTCAGATATCGTTACAAGTTACAGACGGTTATTTGGGCAGTTTAGCATGTTTTTCTTGGATATAAAGGTTCTGAGACCGGCTCGTTTCAAGTCAGTATCTGAGCCGGCCACGGCCCGTGTAGATGAGCGCTTTCAGAGATAAACTGGTTTCACTTGTGTCTATTAGTGTGTGTGTGTGTGCTTTTTTGACACACACACACTAATAGACACAGGTAAAACCGTTGTCGTCCGCCCTCGCCTTTCCTCTTTGAGATTACCTCGTTTCTTCAACTGAATCCAAAGTTGTCGCGTCCCATCATCAGTCTTCTCCTCCGTAAGGAATCAGTTTGTTGTTTGTGTTTGTAAACCCTGCGGTGAAGGGGGTCACGCTGATCCTGAGTCATCGCTACGTCGAATTCGTTTCACGTGTGGACTCACATCAGCAGCGGCTTGGCTTTATTCCCCCATCCTGCTTCAGTCCATTCAGAAAATGCACCATTATTCAATCCCTCCAGGATTTCGTGGGCATTTTTTTTGTGATTGTTGCGGCTAAAATGCCTGATTTCGCGGGGCATTTTCCTGAAAGTTGTGATTTTTTTTTACTAAAATCAATAAAAACCATAACTTTTAATATCTAAACCAAAAATCCTTCCTAGTTCTGTAAGATAATTCCCAACAAACATTGACATTCTCAAAAGGTGCTTTATTTGAGAACTTTGATAGCTTCTAAACTGACATTCATGAGCATTTCTGGATTGTCCCTGGTCTGCAGCTCTCCTCAC
>NC_051452.1:3592852-3611898 GCF_001649575.2 Kryptolebias marmoratus | reverse complement strand
TCCACGCTACACAAACCCACAAAGAAGAGACTAGACCGCAGAAACGGTGGCGAATCACTTTAGAAACAATAAATATTGGGTTAAAGTTGCGGTGTTTTGGGCAAAGTTGCAAAAAGTTGTGATTTCGCGGGGTTTGCTTGATTTTGCGTTAATAGTTGCGATCACAACATCGTGAAATCCTGGAGGGTCTGAATATGGCCAGAATCTGTGAAAGTGCCTAATGACCCCCCCTCCAACACACCTTGAAGTACTTGATTTTTAAATAATGCTAACTTTACAACCAGTACCTTTTTAGGCTTTTATTTCAATGAAAAATGTCCACTAAAGTGTGTTTATGAGGTCAGGAGTGTCGGCAGGGGGTAAATACTGAACGCTATGATGTTTCCCGGGCAGGTGGGACGCACCTGTACCCCCTGATGCGGCGCAGTGTTATTGTACCGCGGGGCGAACATGTGTTGCAAACCGGCTCAGGTGGGCAGCAGCGAGGGTTAGAGAATGGGTAGGGGCTTTCCCGTCTTTTCCATGACAACGACGGGAAAACACTAATAACTAAACAGTGAGAGCTGGGTGGCTCTTCCAAATAAAACCCCCTTCCCCCTAAAAAAATAACCCATATTCCCCCCTTTATGTCTTTCCCCGAGCTTGAGGTTGTAAAGCCCATCCATTACCTGTCACGGGATTGAAAAAAGAAAAGTCAAATGGAGAATTTAACTCACTAAGGGGGCACAAGTAGGCGGTCAAACGGTTGGTAGGCATACCCAGTTGTGGTCTTGGTTTCCCTGACAACACTCTTGGAGTGGGCAGTGTTTGCACAGGACACGGCTGTGCGACTTGGAGGTGATGGTGTGATGATGGAGGTGAAGTGGGCAGGATGGACACGGTTAGAGATGGGCACTAATGTCAACAAATTTAAACAAGCTGCCCCTTCTTTGACCAGAAATAAACAGCCTGCGTCGGCGTAGACGTGTCGCTGGGATCCTATAAATCAGTAGTTTCTACAGAAAAGACAAACATTTACTGAATGTTTTTGCTTTAGGCTGGAAAATAATCAACGGCTTCTTGCAAGATATTTGTATAGTAAATTCAATTTATATTCCATAATATTTCTAGCCTACTGACACAGATTTGGAGACAGGCGTAACAGATGCATAAGTGACATTACGCAAACCTCAACCTCATGGAAACAGCTTTTATATTTTCTTGAATATTTGACAAGAGGCACGCTCTCGCTCGCACAATAAGTTAGAAGCGTACCGGGAATCGGTAACGCTGAGCTCATCACTTTGCAGAAACTTCATCCAATAAAACAATTTATGGTTTTTCTGCTGATGCACTGTTGGCAGGCCGGCTGCTAATGGGTTTAAAATGTGCCGGCTCCGGCCTGGAGAGGCCAAAGCGAGAGAGAGAGAGAGAGAGAGAAATAAAAAATAAAAGTCAAAGTTGGTGAGGATTGAGAGAGAGGGAATTCTGATTTATGACAGCGTCCTGATTTCCAAACTTCAGCAGCGCTTTTAGCTGCTGTCGGCACTCAGAACGGAGCGATGTTGCGTCGCGTCCAGAGATCCTGACGTCATTGCTTTCTTTGAGGAGCGCCGAGCCAAACGCCAGCTGACTGAAGCCTTTGATGTCGGCCTTGTGAAGCAGACAATTCCTCTGGACTCGGTTCTAATGGAGAGTGATACCGAAGCTATAGGCCACCCAACCACAGAACAAGTTATTAAACGCATTTAATGGTTTATTATCCATGTAACGTCTTTGACTTTAATCAAACGGATCACGGCATCTATCAAGCGCCCAGCCAACTTTCCTTGAGAAGATAAACTAAATATATTCTCTAAGCAACATTAAAGTTAGTTTGGTTGACTTTCCAAGTAAATTTAGAGTTTATATAAACACATTCATCGAACTGCTCAGTTATATCAGGCTGAAGACGTTAACTTGTGCCAAATCGATAAAAAGTACTTGATCTGAATCTGTGTAGAAATGCTTATATTTCCCTGTTCATTCTGCTACGTTGGCATACGAGCTTCCCTGTGACTCATCGCAGCCCACTCTGTTTACGTTTTACCACTCGTGGTCTGTGACCAAACACAAAGACTTCTGGGAAACGAGGTCAACTGGAGAGGTTTCTCAGTGTGCCATCGTGTCAGTCTCGTCGGATCTGAACTTTCCTGAGCACACACCATCTGTTTGTGTTCCTGAACTCTTTCTCTGTTGTCGAACTGGCTGTTGGCCAGAAACCACTTCAGATAAGCCTCATTTCCAAGTCTATCTGATGGTACCCACTTACTCTGAGCGACCTCTGAAGCTGCGAAACAATAATACGCTTCAACGACAGCAATCGGGCCAGTCTTGATCTGAAAATAGAAATGGATCACTGGGTGGGGACGGTCGCCCTGTCAGGGTGATGAAGTTTAAAACTGCCAGAAAGATGGCGTCCACGTGAGCGTAGGTTCAGGCAAATTATTAGGGCTCCCTTCACATTAAATAAAAACTAAAATAAATCAGCCAGTCTTTGCAGGGTTTTGGTAAGCTCTTCAGGTGTGTATTAAGAACACAGAGGACTGGGTACAGCCTGATAGGTCTACAATGGTTTTTGAGCACACACATACCCTCTGAGGAGAGTTTTTGATGGTTTACTGTCATAGCGGCAGCACACAGCAGCCCTGAGTGGAGCAGGGCTTCCAACTGGCACTCCAGCGGGGCTTGGTTGTCAAGAATTTGAAGCAAGGCTTGCCATGCTGACCTCATGCCAAAGCTAACCATAAAGGTGCACCACAGGGTCACAGAAACAACCTAGGGCAGACGAGATATATATGCAGGTAATGTTGTGCCAGGGTGGGCCTATAGAGCCCGGTGAGGTCTCGCTGGCGCAGGAAATAGCAGGAAACACGTATTTTGGGGAATGCTAGGGGCGTAGCAGGGTCCTAATTGCATTTACACTGAATAGGTTTTCCAAACTTGCTGTGATCCAGCCACGTTGTAATAAGTCCTGTGGGTCGTGGGGGGCGTAGGGTTGAAGCAGACTGAAGCAGGGTTACCTTGCTGTTGCCTGGCAGTGTTCCCAAAGATATCCCAATTAGTGGCTTTTGCCTTTATTGAACTGCGTCTGAAATCCTCAAGGTTTTAGAATTTGCCCAAATCTGTTTTACTGGTTACAGCTCCCGCAGATTGACCTTGAATACCACAGACATTAATGCTATTTCTGCTAAAGCAGTTTGGGAGAGCCTCCTTGCAATAGATGGCTTTTTAGGAAAAAGGCTACAAAATATGTAAGTTTCATTTATTTTTTTTGTCACAATGGCTTTACCTGGGATAAACTTTGAATCAGTGGACATAACGAAGTAAACAGACTTATATGATCCTCTAACATTAAGGATAACCACATTAAACTAGAATATATAACGCAAAAGCTTGGGTAACCATGGATTTAGTGTTTCCAGGCTTTTATAAAGGGTTGATAAATGTTTCTGCTTTAACTTTATCCCTTCAGTATTCAGGCCAAAAGTCACTTTAATATTTGGGCGCCAACGTTTTTACATGCAGCAGTGTTTTTGGCCTGTTTCTAAATTAAAATTGTTTTGATATCCTCCATAGAAGTTCAAAAGTTGCGCATAATTTAACAAATTCAACTGGTTCTCATTGTGAAGATGTAATCCAATAAAGGAGCAGTTTGTTTGGGGGATTACAGGAAAATGATGAAAGTCGTATCGTATTTCCTAATCCGGTAAATTCAGAACATGATTTCTTTTGTGCGTCTAGATTAGATTTCTCGTCAGATCCGCAGATTAGTAACATTACTATCACCACCGAAGGAGAAAGGGCGATAATGTTTTTACCAGTGCCTTTGTGTGCGTTTACTCGTTTGTCATGTTAGCAAAATATCTGAACCACTGGATGGATTTTAATGAAACTCTCATAAAGTAATCTTTGGATGTATCGTGTAAAAGTCAACACAATTCAAGGTGGTCGCCATAGACAACTGACTTTTAGCAACACAAAAATGGCTCCAACTCAGTCATTTTTACAGATATCGAGCTAAAATTTGGTGTGGTAGTAGCTGAGACTGATCTTCAACACATACTTAGAGCAGGACTTTGTGTCATTTACATGGTTTGACCCAAACAGCTAGAAGATGATGGGGTTTGACACATTCCTTCAATCCTATATTTATAATTAACGTGGGCATGTTTTACAGGACATGTCAAAAGCTGCCCATAGTCTCTTGTAAAACAGTATAAAACGTTCATTTAAAACTGTGTCAGTGGTTGCTGGCAGGTTTTATCTTTAGGAATCCACATGCCCTGCAGTCAGCTGTGTTCCTGGTGCACGAGGGTGCAGGGGTCTATGGCTCCTTGTGTGTCTGTGTGCCATTAAGATGTCGCCACGTTGGCCCACAAAGCCGCTAATAGCAGGGTCCTGAAGGAGGCTGCTTTATAGACGGGGGAATCTGTGGCCACAACAAGGTCACTCTTTGGTTTGGATGGAAAATAAATAAAAAGAACAGCGCCTGCATACCAGCTTTTAAACTGTTCTACAACATTCTCCCGAAGAGTCAAACGATACTTTGCGTTATCTGTGTACGTGTAAGCGTGTGTACCTCTAGTCTGCCTTTGTGCCAGGCTTACAGACAGCAGAGAGAGGGCCTCACATCTGGCAGGCTGGCTGTCAGCCCGCCCCAGTGATGAGCTCCAGTTGTGGCACCAGGCAACGGCTGTCTCGGGGGGAGGGGCCGAGTGGAGCGGGACCAGCTGGTTATGTGTCAACGTTCCTGTCCTAAATTGAAAGCACGAGCAAAAGCAAAACACGTATATTTATTTTTTGGGGATTTTAAAAACGCAAAATATTGTGACTTTAATTGCAGCCGAAATGCACCGCGTCTTCCCACGGCGCGGAAAGTTTAAAACTGGGTCCGGACGCCGACAGAAAACCTAAACAAAACTCCCCTCTCTTGATGCGGGCATCCAAAATCTCAATTACGGAAACGTAAAAGCCTCGGACAAAAAAGGCTGCTGAGCCTGAGTGGCAGGGGCTGTTCTGCAGACTTAATCCCTGGTAATAACGAAAGAACACTGTGCTCCTCTGTCTGGCACCGAAGACCTACCTGGATGGGCAATGAAGAAGAAGAAGACCTCAAGGAAGAAAGGGTTGGAGGGAATTTTACAAGAAAAGCCAAGGTAAGAATATAAAGAGAGGGGAAAATAAAAGAGTCCTGACTAAATGGCTAAAGAGCAAAAAAAACCAAGAGAAGAGCTGGTTTCAGATGGCTGTGATTACCGTCACGTTAAAGGGAGCGTAAAAGTTAACCCGGACCAGAGGAGCTCATGGGTTCCCAGCTGGTTTTACCTGAGGAGGACAAACCCACAGAGAGAGAACTCCTGCAGGCCCCTAAGAGAAGCCGAGTATCACTTAAAGCCCACCTTTGTTTCTGTTATTCTTAATTTTTTTTTTTTTAACTATGGAAAAAGATACATCTCCTGTCAAGTGTTCCATGAGCGGGTTCCGTCCACGGACCGGGGCGCGCACGTGCACTCGTAAACACAATGATGCGTGCGCACGCCTGCTGCCAAGGTACATAATCACATCGAAGACTCTGTGGAGACGTCCCGGTGTCGTGCAGACGGAGCGTTGATGACAGCAGGCGGACTATTAACAGCGCTGCTGACAGAAACACTCGAACCCGTTCTCTCCGAACCACAAATTAAAGACAAGAGCTCAGTTTGGAAGCAAGGAATGTTGTACCTGTTGTAGAAAGCTCTTTGAGGGCTTAATTCCTGACCAGATTGACGAAGACAACAGCAAATCCCAACAGGGACCGAGAAAGTGGATCGCTCCAATCTCCAAAAACAAGTCAAACTCTGAAGTGAACAAATATTTAGAAGCAGCACAAGAATAAACTCTCCAGAATTATATTCTCCAAACATGCATGGTTCTAATTTAACTGTTAGATTATTAAAAGGAGACTTAAAAGAGATAATTCTAAGCATTTTCACCCGTCTCCTCCTCCAAGCAGTAAAACTAAAACTCTTCACCTGCTGCGAACGGACGCCAGCGCGAGGTGTCCCTCCAGAGCCCGCTTTGAAACCAGCAGCGCGATTTATTCGTTGAACGAGCAAAAAGCCGACATGGTGAACGAGATTAAACCATCAGGGGAGGAGGGTCGCAGTATGAGAGACGCAGTCTGCACTCGTGCTACAGAAAGCTGCCGCTGCAGCCGCCATTATTAGCACCTACCACAGAGATTTTAATCAAATAACCAAGTTCACATTTTTTCAGCCACGCCAATAATGACCAAAGGTTATTAATATAAAAGGAAAGTAAGGAAGTTTATAAAATACATGCATAATTTATTTGTAAATGTATAAAAACGTCTGTTTTCTAAGGCTGTCTGTTTGTTGCTCATATTTTTTGTCGCCTCATGAATTCGTGCCATTTTTCTTTTTTTTTAACTTTAGAAACAAAGTTGTTTCAGAGTGGATCTAGTCCCCACGTTCCTTTGAGAGTGAAACAAACGTTGTGCACCCAAACACAACCCACAGCGCGGTCTGTCCGCAGCAGCTGAGGCCCACGCCGCCCTGCACGTGCCGGAGCCCGCAAACACCAGCGCCGAGACACTATTTTAAATCATTTCAAAGCACAGAAATATGATTTAGCCCCTCTCATTTAAAAGCACAAGCTGGGAAGAAAAAAAAAAAAAGAGAAAATGTTCCACCGTTCGACCAAAAACCTCATCTGTGCTCCGAGCTACGTTTCCACAAGTCCAAGAGTGACACGAGCAGAAATGTAGGTCAAACCGGAGAAAGCCCGAGAAAAGCCACAATCAAATTTCTCTGCCTGCCGGATTGATTTTTATCTCCGAATGAAGAGTTTGACATTTCATCCTTTTCTCCTGATGAGTCTTCGCTGCTGGAGCGGCGACAGGGTTCGAATTAACGACTCCTGGCTGGTTTCTTTGCCGCTCGTCCAGAGCTGGTATCCACTTTTTGAGATCGCAGAAGCAAAAAGTCGGCTCAAGACGCTGGAGCCAGATCAAAACTATGAAGCAATCAAGAAGCGCTTCATATTTCGACGTCAAACAGAATTAATCTAATCAAGTTACATATTTGGAATATTTTGGGAAAATACGTCTCTAATAAACGCCCTGAAAAGACGATGAGTTTAAGTTTAAGGTCTTGTTGCCACCGGCTCAGGCAGAGAAAGTCTTGGCTGTGTTGTATTTGCTTCGCGGTACCACTCGCGGGTTGCCCGTGTTAAGAAAACTGCACAAAAGTGGCGCCGGATGATTACTCCCGCCACCTGCAAATCCTATCAGATACGGCTTGTTTTCACGCCAGGAGGAAGAACCCGAGCAAGTTCAGATGGAGATAAACCATCAGGCTGATGAAATCACTGAAGCAGCCAAGGAGGTCAATATAGAACATTGTGTGCTCCTTTCTCGCTTTTTCTCACACACACACACACACAGACACACACGCGTTACGTAACCAGCTTGGTCAGTGACATCTGGAGAGGGGCTTCAGAAGGTTTGGCTTTAAAAAAAAGAAACAAAGGAAGACTCAAAGATCTCTCTTTTAATTTTTTTTTAATTTTAACGATGACAAATTGGACAAATTATACTTTCTGCGAGTGCCCTGAGTTCACACACATGCAGAGCAGGAAATGAAGCGACAATTCTTCTTGTAAAGTTTAACTTTAAACACTGAAATGACCTCATTTAGGAAATATGCTCTAAAAAGGGAATTCAAGCTTTTTTCCTTAAAACTGGTAAAGTTTTACCTTTTTTGGTTCCATCCTGTGATGAAATACTCATTTTTCTTGAATCTATATTTAGGTTTAAGTTGTACTTAAAGCAAATTCAACAGCTTTATTTGTATCAGTCAATCGGAGGTAAGGAATAAAGTGCAATTCTGTACATTTTGCTTCCATTAGATGCACTTTGATGAGGTAATTAGGCATTATTTGTATCTAAAAGTTGGACAATTTAAAGGTCAAAACCAAGACTTTTTTTGTATGTTTGTTGTTGGTTTTTGGTACAGTTTATTATATTTGTGAATGTAGCATTACATGGATGTTTAATACAGATGTTACATTAGTTTGGTATTTTATTATTCGTTTTTGTACTTTTAAATTAAGGTTTATTCTATTCTGTTCTATATACAGCAGCTGGAAGTTAAACTTTGGGCTGTTTTACAAGTAAAATGTGACAATTTCTAACCTCTAACCAAATCGTTTCGGTTTCTAAATGTCCCCTAAAGTCAAACCGGTGAGATCCTAACACCGACTCCTACTAACCCTCTATATGGCGGCTCGAGGACACAGGGTTTCTAAAGTCAGAGGAACTTTGGAAGATTTGTTGCTCAATCGAAATCCAAGCCTCCTAATCCAATAATTTCTGCACATTTTGGGTAAAAAAAACATTTATTTATGTCTGTAGCTTTACGAGGCTGTACCAATCGCTCTATGATGAGATGTTAAACAGATAAATAAAAATTGCCTGAATTCCTGCACACCCACTTTTAAACTTTTAAGTTTTAAACCTTTAAACGAAGAGGCATCAACCCGTCATTAGTTCAGTCTTTACTGACCCCTCTCTTATCTCATTCTCCACCTCCAACCCATTAAAGGTTCCCAGGTGAGTAGATATTAAACTTAAAAACCCCCTCACCTTCTCGCTCAGAGAACTCAGAGTTCAAATATTTTCATGCGCCTGGCTGAGTTGACTTTAAGCGTGAAGACAGACTTCAGGATCACCTTCTCTGGCAGAGCTTCGAGGTCCAGCAGTGGGACACTCGAGTCCACCGGGTGTCCCAGTCCACCTGTTATTATCAACCCCTCCTGAACGCTCTGAGCCAGCCGTCCAGGGAGACATCCATCCCTTAAAACCCCCATTTCCTGAACGGTTAGTGACCACTCGGCGCGGCGCCAGGACCGGCAGCAC
Organism: Kryptolebias marmoratus; assembly: GCF_001649575.2. Lineage (NCBI taxonomy): Eukaryota > Metazoa > Chordata > Actinopteri > Cyprinodontiformes > Rivulidae > Kryptolebias > Kryptolebias marmoratus. The sequence goes on along the minus strand of NC_051452.1, from coordinate 3,602,960 downwards.
CTGTAGACCCGTGTGTGGCGAGGAATGAAGGCAGCGGACGAAGCTTCATGCCGAGGTCGGCGCCGCTGTGTGCATTCACTGCCGGAATTTAATTTCAAATTTATTAGCCTCTTAAGATCGCTAAAGGAATCCAATAAAACACACGAGGGGTGAGGAATGTGTGTTTGTGAGTCTGTGGGGTTTGTGTTTTTGCAGCTGTAACATCCAACATTTCCGCGTAATCCACACTTTTCCAAGCGGGGTAAACAGGTGAAAGAATGTGACGTAACAGCGCCCTAACTTACAAAGAAACCATCATTCCTGTTAATAAACTTTACGAAGACAAGAACAGTGTGTGTGTGTGTGTGTGTGTGTGTGTGTGTGATTGGAGCTGGCCCATAACGTTCTGGCGCCAGGGTCAACATGTGCTTTGTTAGCAAGTGTTGAATTTGGAAACAGGCATTGTTACTTTAGGCAAGGGGGTTGATTATGATGTGGTGGACGTATGAATGAGGAGACAGGGCCACGGCCAGTCGAGGCTTTATGTCACTCCTCCATGTGCTTCGTATTAAAGCCTTGTTTTAGATTTTGTGGTTTTCGTGGGGAGGGGGAGGCGGCTGAGTCGACTCCTCGGCTTGTTTTTAATGGAGTGCTCCTGGCTCGCATGTCAATTACTGGAGATTCGAAGCTGTTGTGCCGCAGCTCTGGTTATCAGGAAGTGTGTTGATTGACAGGTGACTGCGCTGAGCGAAATGCAGGTAAACCAGAAAAAAGTAATGAGACTTGGTCCTAATTTCACAGGGATAATCCCAGTTTTTACTGGTTTGTTCAGGGATGACGATGCCCTCGTTTCAAATCTGTGCCCGAAACATCCAACAAAAGGACGCTACAAGTTTTCTATCTCTTGACCCTGAAGTGATAACTTTGCAACAAGCTAGCAAGCGTCGTTACAGTGGTATCATTGTAATTGTTTTTCCAAGCCATGCAGAGTTAAGATAAGAGTCACCTTCCAATGATTAAAAAGGAAAAAAAGCAAACATAACAGAAGAAATTATTTTGTTTCACACAATAAAACAGTAGATGGTCCTCTCCTGGTGTGAGTTTTTGCACTAATGAACCATTAAATTGAATCTTGCGAGGCTGAAATAACTCGGCGTTCCAAGGTTTTGAAACATTTCTACTTGTTCGGTTTAAGGGTGCCAAAAGATTGTTCTCCTCCGTTTTATTGAACGAGACATGCACCCAGACATTAACTGACGTGGTGCTGACAGCAAAAAGACACCGTCGGCATTTACGTAACGATGACGCCGCGGCGTTTTGCTCCTCAGCCACTACAAAGCGTTTACGAGCCCTGTATTGTAAAGCCAAGTCGATCATCGAAATGCGGCACTTTTTGAGCTAATCTGACAGTTTGCCATGCAGCTAATAGACTAAAATTCATCCCAGCATCCCATATGGTGGACAGCTTCAGAGGGCTTCTTTTGAAGTCTGCCCTGACAAATCCAGAGGCTCTTAACGCTTTAAAGAAACTCTCTCTATTCCTTAGAGAAGAACATACAGACTGTACAGAACTAACTGGTTACATAAATCTTGGCCGCATGCTGGACCGAAGGAGCCGTATGACATAAGAAATCTGACAGACCCTAAGTCATAACAGCGCTGTAAAATTAGCCCATGCACACACATAAAACGAGCAGATCCTTTTAAAGACAAATTATTACTTTTTCACAAGTACCAATTCTCAGCAGATTGGCAATGAATATGGGTATAAATGTTCTGATTTACAAGGAAATGGCCCATCTAGAACAGGCACCATGAGGACATAAATGGTGGCATCACAGGCTGTTCTCGGGCGGATGCTGGAGTGTCCTTCAAAACAGAGGCTGCCTGAGAGATGCATCATTACCAAGCCTTAATGAAGGTTTATAAGGCTCTACATGGTGGGTTTGCACGATGTTGAGTGGTCATATTGTGCAGTTACTCAGACAGTGGGGTACACAGATGTCACAGTGGCCCTGTGTTGGAAACAATGGGTGCACAAGAGGCTCCTACATATGCCGTGAAGGTTCCTGTCACTCAAGACAAACACTAAGGGCCTTATTGTGTGCTGGGCAGTACAGAACCCACTCACATCTGAGTCTGCCATCCGCACACACCTCGTGTCTCAACGACTCACACCCGCTGTACTGTAGGTTCACCGTCCGACGTGTAGGCAGCCGTTAACACCGGAGCAGAATGGCTGCTGCAGCTTGGAGGCATGAACTAATGAGCAAGTGGTGTCGCATTTTGTTCAGAGATAAGATGAATCTCAAATGCGCATGACCACAAAGGGCCGCTGTGTGCACGCGTGGTAGTGCTGAGAGCCATTGTTGTGGAGCGACAGACCAATGTAACTCCTGGCGTTGCGATGGGGGATCTACGGGGTCTGACTTCAGGTCACTACATCAGTGAACTCCTGCCTCCACATGGCTTACCCACCCTGAGGCAGCATCCTGGTACAGTCTTTCAATGAAACAGGACATCTACCCGTGTGTCCATATTGGGGTCCTCCCCTGGACAGCCGGGTTTACTGATCTTGCCCCAACTGAACATGTGTGAGATCAGTTCAGATATCAGCTCTGATCCGGTCCAAGTCTGCCAGATATCAAGGGTTAGGGTCGACCTGGTGCAGGAAAGGAGTCGATGGCTGTACGACTCCATTCTGCAACAAACTGCCACCTGTATCCAGGCCCAAAGCCGCGTGTCCGTATGCTGCCAACTCCAATATACTGTTGATTTAATATTTTAATCGCTGCAATACACTCACATGACCCTTCAGCTTGACGTGCAGATTTAATTTCCACCACTTCATGGTAAATCCCTGCATGTACAGAGAAAAAGTTAAACATCTGACATTGTTTGACAATTTGAGACAGAGTTCAGCACAAAAAAAATAATAAAATGAGCTGAACAGATTGATGTTGGGTTGCACTAGTGGTAGGGTTTTATCATCCTCGAGGTTACGAATGCCAGGACAATTACTCACACCTGAAGTGATAATACCACTATTGTGTTATATGTCTACCATTAACACCCCGAGCTCATGATGTCTTTTAGCCTGTTCTGCTTGTGCTACGGCTGGACAATGGGTTATTGTTAATAATCCTTCTGCCCCAGGAGAAACGCTTAATGAAAAGGGTTCTGCCATCGCTGCTGCAACATAAACAGACCAGGTTGGTAGGGAAACAAGACAGTAGTCATTAAGGCTTAGAGTGATATTTACCTGCCTAAAGGCTGTTGAGTGAGGATTTCCTTGACTGTCAGGCTGTGGTGAGCAAAGAAGAAATCAGAGGTGCACAAAAGCCCGCAGTAACAAAAAGTTAACTTTGACAGCGCTACAATCGTCAGGCCAACTTATCACTGTTGAAAGTGTACACAAATCAGCATTGGCACACCAGATGTAAGCTTTCACTACATGCTCAAAGAACACAGTGACAACCATGTACTAAGCTGATTAACTGAGCTGTCAGTGTGTTTTTCCCCTCAGCTTACTCAGGATGGCTGCAGGCTTTCTGGACTCGAGACTCCAGTTAAGACGCAGCATATATCTTTGTGCTCTAAGGCTGCAAAACGCCAAGTTTGGGGACTTAAGAAGAGTTTTGGAAACAAAATTAAAATAAAAAATAAATGATTGCTAATTACATTTTTTTTGTCCCGATTGTCACGTTGTTACAAATCAATTCAAGCAACATAATGACGGTTTTTGTCAATATGCCCTTGGTTAATCACAAGTTTGTACCACGGTTATTTTGTGGGAGTTCATGTGGCAAAACAGTGCATGCCTCGGTGAACTGGATGGGAAATCTAAATGAAAAGGATGTTTTTTAAACTCCCGTGCTAAGCCAGTTCCTCACTTAGCTGTTGGCAAGTAGTTGGCGGACATCATTATCGAGGGAGTCTCCAAAATGTCTCAACTTGTTTGGGGTGGTTCCTAATTTCTTTGTGTCAGCTGGAGAGACTCACCGCTTTGTTGCTTGAATTTTGGGCATCTTCAGCTGTGCATCAAATTGGCTCATGCAGTCACATAGTTGTTGCAGGCAACTCAAATCCGTTTTAATTTAGTTCTAGAGGTGTTATTTTGACACCTGCACAGAAATCATCTGTCCAGGTCTAAAAAGAAGAAAAAAAAAAAAACATGCCAATGATAACTTCTTTTAAAAACTGGTCCAAATCTAGTCAAGTCAAGTCAAATTTATTTATATTGCACTTTTCAGCAATATAAAGTGCTTTACAACATGTGAACACAAAAATACAGACTCAAAACACACACAAGCATATCTAAAATATGAGCTGGGATGATCTAAATGAAATCATGAAACTAAAACATGAGCTAAGACAGTAAAAGTACAAACTAAAATAAGTTTAAACAAGCAAAGGCAGGATAAAATTGACCAAGTCACACTAAAGTAAACTGGGGAAAAAACCAAACTGAGATATAATTACACAAACATAAACTAAACTACGATTTAAGGACTTCAGCAGAACAGACTAAGATAAAGTATGATAAACTATACCTTTGCTAAAGCTAATTGGACTAATCTGCCTGTCTTCATTTCAAAGATATACCTAAATGTTGAAACGCCTGCCATGGTTGGAACAAGGCGAGTTAAAGCGGGTGGGGAACAAAATAATATACCCAGCGCTGACAGCTTTGCACACAAAAATAAGCTTTGATTTCCAAAACGCTGCAGCTCAAAACACGGTTGCAACGCTCATTAATGCCGCAGCTGAAAGTTCGCCTTTTTTTCTAGCAGTTTTCAGTCACCAACGAACCTCCAACAGTTCCAGCCCTGATGAGATGCTACCCTTACCTGCTGCATATACATCTGTTTTTGCACCTGAACATATGTAAATGCGTGTAATCTGTTCATCCCCTGCACAGTCTGTTTTGGCTGCAGTGCATACCCACTCTTGGGCTCTGTTAGTTTAAGATCCCTTATCTATACGAGGAACCAGCGTTGGCTCGTTTTTCGACAAACGCCAAAGGATGAAGGAGTCGGCCTAAAAGGCACGGGCGGAGTACCCATCAGGGCATCAGTGACGATTGGGGGTGAGCGAGCACCAGATCAATAGATGGCGAATGAAGTTAACTCCTAACTTCGTCTTCATGTCTATTTAGAGCAGATGCACAAGGTTTTCATTGTCAGGGTGAAATCATAAAACCAACAGCTGCCATGAAAACTAAAGTTTTCACTAAACACCACGTTTAGGACATTAGTTCAGCTACACATTACCTCATACTTTGCACTGTCAGATTAAACACTCGCAGCCACAACAAAGCAACCGTCATCCTCTTTCACCAAACACAAAAGCTGCAAGAAAAAAAAAAAAAAAAGAAATCAGAAGGTTTGTTTTTTTTCTGTGTGCTGAATGCGGGGGAACCCAAATCTTCTTTGAGCATCTCTTTCAGAGTTTTGTTTGCCTCTTAAAGCGCTTGTGTGTTTGGACAGATAGCGTCAAGCCCAGACTTAGTGGGTGGCCTGTGTACGTTCGTTTTCTGCCACTCAAAACGATGCCGAAAAGAAGTAAAAAAAAACAAAAAAGCTTGAGAATTAATGAGGCGGAACATGTTAGCTTTATCATCTGCGGTTAATCTTCCACTCTCGTTTCCTTTAAAATAATTGTAAAGTTGGGAAAAAAACGTAAACAAAGCGAAACACATTCAAGCCAACGAGGAGGCGATTATAACGCTGTACTAATATCGTAATAAAAGTTACAGTTTTTCCTTTCTTCTTCTTTATTTCAATAAAATATTAAAATCCTGCAGCTAGGAATCACTTCCTCCGCCCAGTTCCATGTGTAACGTTAATAAAATCCTTTTATGACCAGAGGCACTGGAAATGTCGGGAAGGAAACGAATTAGAGGAACTTTTATGCTAAATGCGAACTAAAGCCCCTCATTTACAACGAACACGGAGTGATTTATATATACTGGTCTAAAGTGGGAGCGACGCAGCTCCAGTTATAGGTGCCTATATAAGGAGAAGCTCACCTCCTGTTAAAGCCACTGCGGCGCTGGCAGGTTAATTGTATGTTATGTCGACGTTTAAAGTGCTTCTCTTGTGGTCGTTTTTTCAGAAATGGAATTCACCCTGTCCTTTAGGATATTTTTACAAGTTTAAACAATAACACTGATTTTGAGTTTTTAAAATATAGCTGTTCCGTTCTTACGCTCAGGAAGAAAAGTCTGGTAGTGTGCCTTTTTTTTGTCATTGTTGTTGTTAAACTGAACCCCCTTTTTAACGTCACGCTGCCTCGTAACTAAGTAAAAAGCACATGATGAACTGTTGTTTTTTCAGCTTCAGCACACTGAGGTATCGTATGATTGATGGTCAAACAGTCTTTAGAGGCACAAACATGTTCGCACACACACAGGACCAATATATGTGCTTTTTACTATGCGCCGTAACTAAAAATGGACTCATTTGAGCTCGCTTCGTTCGTAAATGACTACGTTAAATCTGTGATGTTGAAATATTTCGGCACGTGGAGAAATGTAGTTCGGGGTTCTGCAGGCTGAAGGGCCACGCGTGTTCCAGCCTTCGCTCGTGCGAAGCTGCCAAATTTCGGCAGGGTTTTGTTGATCCGAACCTGAGGCGACTTGGGCCCTGAGCGCTGGCTGCCCCTGGATGGGAAGCAAGTCGTTCATCATGATCGACAACCAGGTCCGAGCTCATCAGGCAAATGAGCGAGAAAGTACAAGCTGTGCAAACGCCGACTCTTTTCACTGATGACAGAAGTTTTTGCAGGTTTTGTGTAAAATGAGCCATGAACCCATACAAGTGAAACAATGCACAATAGAGCTTGTGTGCATGTGTCATCCTGCGCTTTCTCTGCACGAGTGCAGCGAGGAGATAAGTACCCGATGTCCCAGACGAACATATAGACACGTCCGCACAACGTAAAGGATATGCAGGTCCCTGAGGTATTTCCTCTGTCTAAACTGTGAGACGACAAGCTGTCCGACCCCGGTGATTTCATTTACAATTATATAGGCAGCCGGAGAGAAAAGCTCGCGTTCTCCTTCGCCCCGCAGACTTGTGTGGTCCAACACACACCTATGAAGCTCCGTCACAATGAGCTTATTGTCTCACAGACGAGCCTGAGACAGCAGGAATGAACACGGGAGGAGAGTGTCAAACAGTGCGAAGAGATGAAGGATAGAGGTGGGAAATTAATGGGTAGAAAGAAAAAAAACCAAGAACGTCCAACAACGGATTACAGAACGGTTAAATACAGAGGAGTCAGTTTATTTTAAAACTGCATACGGTCGTACTGACAGCGCACGTTCGGCCTGCAGGCACAGCTAACTGGTAACGGCGTTCGACAACTAAGGGTTACACAAAACAAGCCGTTTGGTTACCAGACGTGTTCTTACTTCTGCAGCTCGGTTTGCCAAGAACGTACTTTTGACTTTAAAAAAAATAAGAAGAACTAGTGGTTTTCCATTCTTCGCGTTTAATTTTCCCATTTCTTTCGCAATCAGCGATGATGGCATAAACGTTCCAAAGACTGCCTCCTTTCAGCAACAACACATATTGGAAAAACAACGGGAACAGTTCAGAACGTCCTTTTAAATATTCAAGCAAAAATATGCTCCTGGATGCCATAAAAAAAAAAGATAGAAGCAGGCTCTAACGTTTGTCAGAAGCCAGGACAGACAGTAAGACTTAATGATTGTCTCTCGTTGCACCGCTTCAAGGTCTCCAAGACAAAAAAAAAAAATGCAAACAAAGTAAATACCTATTAAATGGGAAGAGATAATGTTCTATTACTAGATTCAATTACAGCGGATGAGGCAGGAAATCCCCAAAAACCATGATTACAAAGCAGTCGTGTTTCCATAAGAGTTAATGGAAATGGTTTGGGTTTCTATGGCCGCTCTCTCACAATCATCACGGTCACATGGATCGCTGCCAGACACCATAAACTACGCTAACTCTGGTTGAACTCCATTCCACATCTTTGGTTTCATAAACAAGTTTGGGGCTTAAAAGCTTCTGTTACACTGCTGCGAGCCTGTTTTTCACGTTTTAGTTGGCCAAACTCCTATGAACACTTCAGCGGCGGGGTTGTAAACAAGCTTAACTAGAAGATAATTGGATTAGGTCTGATTTTAATCAACAAGCTTGATGCAGTTCAGAGACGTTTTTGGTGGCAGTGCCAATGAAAAATATTCCTCACTTTTTATCTGATTGAATTAGTATGTTTCTATGTTGGGTTTATGGAGACATTTCCAACTATTTTGGTCCGTTTCGTGCACAGTCTCACTTCTCCGTTTGGTGATAAGGGTCTGGTGATGTTCTACCTCCTAATAAAGCGGCGGGATGAAGTTTTGACATGAAACTCACGTTGTTGTCAGGACATGTTTAAAATGTAAGCTTGGAAACAGTTTCAAAACACTAAACGTGAGCGCCAAAGGGTCGAATTTGATGTTCCACAGCAGCACTTCACAAACAAACAGGACACTTTATATGTCTGAGGCACAATAAGCAGCCTCAAAGGTGTTATGTTGTCCATTACTCAAATTTCAGAATATCTTTCTGAGATTTATTTATTTAACACCTGCTTGGGAATACTAAAGGTATGATTAGGAAGTCCTGCTTTGTTCAAGCGGTGCCACGGTCTACTATACAGTGACTACAAACTGAGGCTATTCGAAGAGCCATCTACAACAGGTAAGACATCAAATGTTCATACAAAACCCCGATTCTAAATATCTGAACGATCACTTTAACAGTTTCCTCTCTTCAAACTTCATTTCACACAAAAATAACATAATGTAGTCACTCCTTTATGAGCAAAGCGTTTATTAAACAAAGATAGGTGGTTAAAATTTGAACGCGTCACATTATAGGAACTACTAGGTTTTATGCAAGTACTAAAAATAAAGTAAAAAAAAAATAAAAATCTTAAACAGAGCTGTGAAATTGTCATATTTTGCACACCAACGCTACCTTGAAGTTTGTCAGTGGATTATAATCTAAATAAAAACTAATTTAAGTAATTAGTTTGCATCATTTTATTAATTTCTCACGTACTGGACAAGTTTTTGAATAAAAAACGCCTAAAATTGTTTGGATAAGTTGGGAGTTTTGCGCCAAACCGACTGATCGCAGCCAGACACGTAGAGGGCTAAACAACGCCAAACAGCAAGGTCACACCTGAGAGCAAAAGCCACAAACACACACACACACACACACACTCAGACACAAACACAGACAGAGACATAAATACACTGACACACACACACACGTGCACCCTTACACATCAATGAAGGCTCACAAAGGGCCATAAAAACAGACAGACCAAAACACACACACAGACACACACTCCTCCACAAACCCGGTCCAATATTTGAAGACAAAGACAACTACAGATACAGGCAGAGACACACTGAGCCCTCGGGATGTTTCCGCCACATGGCTGCTGTTTGAGAAAAAATGTCAATGCAACACGGACGTTGGAGGAGATCCAGACGTGTCGGTGCTGAACTGCAGAGCCGGCGCGAGAACGCTCAGGGGGTCAGCGCTTGTGGAGAGGAAGCCGAAAGACAAGCCGGTGTAGACACGCACCGCTCGCGGGCATAAATCAGGCTTAAATAAACGCTCGCTCCAGGAGGCGTCCGCGTGCAAACAGGCAGGATGCGTTCGACTTAAAGCCCACTGCTTCGCTTACGAGGAGGTCGGTCGGCCAAACGTCTCGTGAACGACTTGACAAGTTTTACCGAAGCTTGATGAATGTAATCGCTGGATGCACGCTGACCCGATTAACGATGGCGGCCACGGCTGATCAACGTTACCAAACTACAACTCAGACTACAACGCAGTCATTTCTGCAGATACTAGTGCTGGGCGATATCGAGTGATCACGATATGGATAATTTTATATCACGATAACGATATATATCACGATATACCCCAATTACGTACGTTGTCAGTTATTCTCTGACAAATATGAAAAAATAATCTAATTTCTTACCTTTTTCAAGCTTTATTTCTAAGTGACATTTAACTGAACTTTCACAGATGAGATCTGCTGCATTTTAGTGCAGCAATATATATGTACCTGTTAGACGTAACAGTATCAA
>NC_051452.1:3579445-3592597 GCF_001649575.2 Kryptolebias marmoratus | reverse complement strand
GACGTCCCCCTGGTTTTGGTAAAAGTCTTTCTTCTTGGGCTGCCTGCTAGCTGTCTCTACTTGTTGCGACCCCGGGTTTGATACTTCCTGCGTCTCCATCTTTCAGCACTTATGGTGAAAACACGGCGCCGCACAGAAAGCTGCTGCCTTAAAGCATGTCGCAAACCCACACGTAAAGCAGCGTCATGTCGCAAAACGGAGGTTCTTCGCAAAATAGTTATTTTTTCTTCTTCTATAAACTGAATGTATGCAAAGTGACAACACTAATACATTCGTCGTAGCCTACGTTATGAAATATTTACATGAATCATTGATACAATTATGATAGAAACGATTGAAGAAAATATATCACGATAGACACTTTTCTGTCGTCCCCACGATATGTATCGTTATATTGCCCAGCACTAGCAGATACCGAGCTAAAATTCGAGGCAGTCGTAAGCGAGGGTCCTTAACAGCTCGACATCTCACAATATCTCAGGAGATTACAAAATGGCTACAACTCCAATTATATCGACATGAGCTGAATTAAAACTTTGGCATGAAGCACACAGTTCCATAACTATAGGTTTTATTCTGCTTGCTGATTTATGGATTCCCTTGTCATCCATTCCGTCAAAGACGTTTGGAGTTAACTTGTGCTATCAAAACGCAGGAGCACGAAATGGATCTTATGTGTGTAACACGCTCTGATTCAACGCAAACCACAAACTATGATGTAACATTACGGCTGTCATCTCCTAGAGAAGACTAATAGATACAGCACATGCCGAGGGAAAAAAAAAAAAAAAGATAAATCAGAGCACTGTAAAGTTCTGCTGCTGACGGTATGTCACAAACCTTCAACACTACATACACACACAGGAGACCTTAGTAACTGTTGCTGTTTGGCTCCTTTTAGTCCACACAGAGCCCACCACCTATAGGCAACCTTTGCCCCAGCAACCTGGCATGGTGACACACCTTTCCACACATATACGAAACATACCTGAAGAAGCAAAGCCTTTAAAAATAGATTACCAAAGACCAAAGATATTCTGCACAAGCAATCGGCCACCTGCACGTTCTCCAAGTCTGTGTGCATGCCATGTACGCGTGTGTGTGTTTTTTTTTGTGTGGCCCTGATGAAATCACAGTAATCCTCGGGACCACTAAAGCCCCGCTGGTGGCAACCCGGGAGGCCCCCAGACACTCGCCACCCGGCCCAGCCAGGACCGAGCCGGGACCAGGAGCCGTAAGCTGCTTTCTCTGTGACAGCCACCACATGCCGCACAAAGACGCCGGCAGAGCTGGCGGGTGAGGACAGGCGAGAAGGTGGCGAGCAAACCCAGAAAGGAGCTACAAGCATCCATAAGTTTCATGCAAAATGTATTAGCAGAGAACAAGACATGAAAACAAGATATGCAAAATCTGCACGCGTCTAAACAGCCTGTGCACTCCTTCACATTGGTATCTAATGGAGATTTCCTACATTCACAAACCTCACATACCACCTTAAAAACAAGACCCTCCTCTGGGCTCCAGAGGACGTCTGAAGACAGTGCAACACTGACACCAACAGGTAGAAATTAAGAACTGCACACAAATATACTTAAGGTGGACCAGGGCTGATTCAACAGGTTGAAATCGGAAGAAAAGAACAGCACAGTGATCAGGATTTATCACACAGTTTATATTATTTACCACAAATTTAATTTACAGCACAAAATGTCACATCCTTATAAAATAAACGAACTATGTTGTTGACGTCTGAGCTAATTGTGTGAACAAAATTCCAACTTGGGACCCAAAATGGAGCTTTTTGGGGAGAATATGGACATAATAAAATAGCTGAGCTTACAGGAGGAAATCGCACAACCTAAGAGCTGAAGGCAAGAAGCAGTTTACAGCCTAACAGGCTCTGCTTGACATCAACAAAGACAGAAAATATGTTCATGTTCAACCTAAAAGGACACAGACCGAGCTTATTTTTCTAGCTTTGTGCCTATCTATGTGTTTGGGGATGAAAGACCCTCAACAGCAAGCACATCAGACTAATAACCTGGGGGGCCAGTGAGGGGATAAAGAGAGGGCAGATAAGATAAATTAAGAAGAGATTTGGGACACAATTGCCAGAAGAGATAAATAAAAAAAAGAGGGGAAACAGGACACAGTGCAGGACCAGGGTTTTGACAAGAGAGGAGATCTGTGGGACACATTAGATCATTTTATGTCAAATAAAAAGAACACAAGCAGGAGCAAATATTATTTTTCGAGGTGCCACACATTGTTTGTTTTTTTATGCCTTATAAAAAGCAACTTACCCCTGCCTGCTTGGTCTTCTTTGCAGCTATAATATTCCTCATTATTTCGGTAGCAGTTCTGCGGAGGATAAGCTCGCTAACACCGGAAGCTGCTGCATTAGCATTAGCATGCTAACATTAGCCGCGCGGCGAAGACTGAAAAATAAACTTCTCTTGCTCCAAACATTTTCAGCAGTTTTCTCAAGTTCATTTTCGTCTTATTTCCGCTTTCATTTATTCTTTCACGTTTCGTGCGTTTCACTTCCAAGCCGGCGTTTTTGTTTTTCTAACGTTGCCACGGCCGTTTGCTGTGTTATTTCCGGTCCTAATTAACGAGCTGCTAGCGCACAGCTGCTGGGCGGCGTGACGTCATCGCCATGGCAACAGCACAACCAATCAGAGTCAGCAGACGTCTCCTTTAGCAACAATCTATCTAGTCAAATAATATCAATAATCATACAATGATTACAACAGTGTATCATGAAGATAAAACACATTTAGACTAATATTATTAGAGCTAGGATTAAAATAAGGGTGTGGGTAGCTGTTTTATGTATTTAACAACAGTTTAAGGCGTTTTAATCTATCGAGCTGGTTAGCTACCTGTGTTTTAAAACAACAAAAATGCCAAATTCTTTTGTATTTTCTAAATTCACTGTAACATTTAAGTAAATTTAACCTCATATTTAACCTTAGTTGCAACTGAAAACAAAGACACTTTATCTAGTATTAGCCTGCACTCTTAGAAGGAGGCAAAACATATATTATGTAAATTATATTTTCTTGCACAGTAACAGAGTGCATGTGAATGTGAGGCATCTCTCGTCTTTTCCTGCGTATTTCTCAGCAGCGATGAGTTGTTAATGAATAACTGCTCGCGAGTGAATTATGGTGTTTAGTCTCTTTTTAACTTAAGGCTGATCAAACCAAAACAGCTTTTTGCAGAGTCTCCCCTTGTCTCCATCACCACAAATCCTCTGGCTTTGCTGTCTTTCATATTTGACACAGAGTAGTCTACTCTGGCAATAAAAACAGCCTCTATTTCTTTTAGGGAGACATGGGCTTAATGAAAACAGATTGCAGGAGTGGAAATATGAAGCATGTGCCAACGTTTGAAATCTCAGGCAAAGGCTTGAAAACAAAAACCCGAAGCTGCGCGAAAATGTCCTAACAAGGAAATATTTGGGCGAGCCGCAGTATTCTTAAGCTCAAACAGAGCTGATGAGTTATCATGAAGGTTGAGACAACAAACCTGGGGAAATTTTTGTTCCCGTCGTGTTGTTTTCACACTCAGCCGAATCACGTGGAGCGGCATTAGGACGGGGCTCCACTTCCAGCATTATTATTCCCAAGAGGGAACATTCCCCGCTGAAAGAGAAGAGTCAAATGATTCACCAATCACGCCACTTCCAGACAGAGTTTGCGAGGCTTTGCTTTGCCAACGTCAGATCAGCATCTTGCTAACGTCACAGGTAATATGAGCTCTTGAGTGTCTTTTGGACCAGACGGCTGAAGCTCCAGCCAAGGTAAAGCAAAGATAAACAAAGATGAGAAAGGACGTGTTTTGGGGAAAGCGATAGACCAGAACTGGAACCCCCTGACCTCTCTTTGCTGCTGTTTGGGTAAAGACATTGCCCAGACTTCGAAAGCCCTGCTCTAATATTTCTCATAGCGTCCTTCGGGAAATTTGCGTGGGTCATACTAAGGTCAAGGCTTTGCTTATCAACTCTATTGCATTTTTCACTCCCCTGGTCATGAAATCGTTATTGTTACATAAAAGCAGACCCAAGTCCAACTTAAAAAGTCCCTTATCAATACCAGAAATACAAAAGCTGAGTGATTCCAGCATATTATTTTTGGAAATTCTGTGTGTATCAACAATATTTGCTCTGTTCAAAACTCATTATAGGAAGAAAACTAAAATAGACACTTTGTTCCTTCAGAAATAATTGCTTGCAGAATATTTCTTTTAACTATTTGAAAGAAGCCTAGAAACGCAAGTAAATACCTGAACTCCTCACTATAATTTGACAGATTGGGGCTTCCTCTGCAGTAATGAGGGCATTGCTCCGGTCTTGAGGAGCTGAGCCAGTTGGAGAAGTTTTTGATTAAATGATCCATTTAAGGTGGTATTTCACTGGACTGTGATTCTTGGGGACCAGTTTGGGACACAAAGCATGCTTACCTTTACTTGGAATCGCACTGAATGACACATTCGCAATAGATAGCTGCATTTTTTTTCCAATTTTGCATCCAAATCAACTAAAAAAAGACACCTGCATCAGCTACATGACTATTTTGAGATTTTTTTAAAATGTTCTTGCAAATTCCACTGACGCGAATGATGCCCTGCAACTCACGCAAGGAAGTCACGAACCCTTCGCAAATGTTTCAAGGCTTTTATTTAAAGCCTGAAGTTTGGCACCAAGAGTCATGGAGATAATTCCTTTATAATACAACCCTCAGGTGTGGTCTTCAAATGTGGATCTCGTCTGTAGGATTGAGTTCCTGGATACAAACGGCCTTCTGTAGGGTCAGCCTCACAGATGAGGTGAGGAATTCCTCTGCATCAAAAGGAATCAGCTAAGGTGGTTCAGATGTCTGATTGGGATTCCCTCCTGGCCATCTCCCTTTAAAAGGACACTCTGGGACAGATCCAAAATTCACTGGAGGGATTATACATCTCCCTCTGTCCTGGAGCACCTTGGATCCCCCAGGAAGAGCTGGAGGATGTCTGGGTTTCCCTCCTGGACCTGGTGCCTCCAATACTTGACCACAGTTGAACGAATGGACCTTGTTTTTAAATATTAGACACACCTCTTGCCTTTTTTATATATGTATAAATACCATTGGAAAGACTGTTAACAGTATTCAAATGGTACGCACACAAGAGGACAGTTTAAACAAATAGGTCAAAGTTGCATGGATCAACAATTGTGGCTTCTGAACATCTTCTTTGTCTTTTCAGAAGAACATGAAGCCACAGTCTTATAGCGTTTATTGTGGTGTTTTTCCCCCCAAAACAACAAACCAAAGACATTTAGCTTGAAAAGGAAATGAGGTTTTAAATTCAGATGTTCCCAGCTGGTATAAGCCATCAAAAAACTTCCAGGGTCAGAGGTCGTGCTGTGTTCCACGGGGAACGGTGTGTGGGATTTCTACTGCAACATAAAACAGCACGTCCTTGAACACATCAAATCCATTCCTGCGTCGGCTCTTGTTCAGTTGTTTACTAAGGCTTACACTTCTACGCTCTTCTTGTACACTGCGAAGTCGTCACACGGACCCATCTGTGGGTTTAATGGGGTCAGAGCAAAACAGTTTATGTTGGCCTCGATTCTTCTCCTTCTACTCACTTCCTTCGTCTTACTCATATTGTTGGCCTTATCTGTCTTCCTTTTCCTCTCTTCTTCTTTGTCACCATGTCTTGTCCTCAGATCCACTTCAGATGTGCCCCAGACTCATCTTTTTTCCCCTAATTCTCTCTCAGTCTCTCAGCCAAGGCTTTTCCTAATTATATTTTAAACCATTCCCATTTTTTCCCCTAGCTGAGCCGTATTAAGCCTGTTTTTGACCACACAGAGCCGGTAACTCCAAGGGAATGGTACTTTTAGGTCAATTTTGAAGGAAAATATTACCTTGAGCAACTGTTCTGACTGTCAACATTGTCGTTTGAGATTTTGTTTACACATTTTTGAGTGGTTCATTGTAAAGCCAGGGAGTCTGCAACGTAAGTCACATTATGCAACCAGGTCCATTGGAGTAAAATAATATGGTAAAAACACTCTTACGTTCCATGCAGCCTACGATGAAACTGTTTTTTGGAAAAAGGGGTCAAGTGGCTGCAAAAAGGAAGTGAAACATTCGGGTTTTGGGCCGCAGAGACAGGCAGATGAAAGGAAACGAGAAAGTGAAATAAAAGCGTAGAGTGTGCGCTCACTCATTCATTGTGTTCTCTTGTCGTGTCCCCTCCCGCGTGTCCATTATGGAGATAAGGCTGCCATTGATCTCCTGCCAGGCCACAGATAAAGAGCCACAGAGAAAGTTTCTGTAAACGTGCTGCTGCTGGAGAGCCCCAACCCAACTGTGCCAGACTCCCATCAACAACGCCCCCAGAACAAATTTCACCCTACTTACATACCTTCGTCCATGGAAACAGATTTTATCCTGTCACCAAATGAAACTAAAAACATCGGGGCCATCTTTCATTTCTTTTTTTTTTTTTTAAATTTTGGCAGGAAAACAGGAAATATCTCCACGGATTTATTGAAATGGGAGCAAACAAAGTCGTAAGTCAGTTTCTGCTATGGCCACCTGTACATTTGAGCTCTTCCTCTTGGGCAAACATTCTTGTTTTCAAAAGTAAGTTGTGTAAGTTTGTCTGCTTGAACAGTGTTGAGCTTCAGGCTCTCAGGGGAACAATGACGTTGTGTTGTTTCAGATCCAGTTATACTTTTATCACATTGTCAGGTGTGATTGGTGTTATTTCCATGTTAGACAGTGAAAGGCTCAGGATGCCATCAGTTCTGACAAGATTTCCAACACCGCTGGGTGAAATGCAGCCCACATCATGACAAATCGCCCTCCGTGTTTCACAGTCGATTAAAGTTACTCATTGTTGACACTAATTGACATTTTTGAACCAAAAATGTGGATCTATCACTCTTTAAGACCTGTCGCTGTTAATTTTCAGGACACTTCTGGCAAAGTTTGGCTTCCGTCAGCCTTTTATGTCTGTTTCTCTTTTATTATGAGCAAACCTCCCAATAAAACCATTACTGACAAGGTTTTGGTGAAGTGTAAATGGAATCAAATGGAACCAGTAGTAGGGTTGGTGGTAAAACTACAACTACCTCCAACAGAGCCAAGATGTCCACCGCAGCGAATCAGCCTTATCAAACAGAAAAATGGCAATAACTCTGTCAGATAACGAGCAGCAGGTGATATACGTTCCTTCAAGGAATATTCGTTTTATTACTGATTAAGTGGTAAAAATAAATTTTGGCGCCCAGCATGAGATCAAAAACGAACGTTTAACGTGAGGTACAGTTTGTGGACCGGCGTTCACACTATCGGCGCCTCACGTGTGTGTGTGTGTGTGTGTGTGTGTGAGGCGAACTTTGAAGCGGTGCCAGGTGGGTTGGAGCCACACATTGAGGGCACAGCGGGGAGGCTGTCGTGCCATGCTGGCCCTCCTCTGCGCCGGTTTCCTCAAAGGACCCGTGAGACGCAGCATGCCCTCTGGCGCCACTTAGCAAGGCCTGCCAACAATAAGCCATATTAAAGCATTTAAGGGGGCCTGAATGTCTCACACACAGCAGGAGAAGCTGATGCCTCTCTGTCCTTTTGTTAACTTCAACCCACAATAATCCACTGTAGGGTGGTTATTATTCTGAAGAATAACGCTCTGTTGATTTATTGCCCATCAGCCATCTGGATACTTGCCAAAAACATGATCAAAATGGCTAAAATATGCACTATTTCATACCACACATGAAAAACTTTGTTTAAACACCAAGAAATGCATCCACCATTAACTTGAACCTCTCTATATTAAGAAAATATTCCCATTTATGATGCTACAAAAGCATGACTTTTTTACAGCTATTGTGCTGCAGGCAAGAATGAAGCTTTATTAGAGCTAATGAGTGCCAGAGACAAAGCACAGTACAGTGCTTTTGTGGTTAATAAAAAATGTGCTAGAATTATTAAAAGAAAACCTTTGTTTTATAAATGAATGAAAGCTTTTACAGCAAGAACCTCTGACCCCTAAAAAAAACGAGTGCTGCCAGAAATCCACACGGAGGGTTGTAGCTGCACAACTTTGTGGTGTTTTATTTCAACAAATGCAACTTTTCAGATGTTCAAGCATGTGCTTTTTCTAGATGAGATCAATATATATAAAAGAAAAGAAAAGAAATACTGTGACCCAGTTTGGTCTCTGCCAGCAGAAAGAGTTTACAGTTTGCTCTGGTTTTATTTGTGTGGGATCCTGCAAACCAACAGAGACAGACGCAGACAGAGAAAATCTATAAAGAAGGCTGAGGGAAAACAATGACGATAACCATGCATTGTGTTTGTCTAAAGGTTTGCTTTGAGCTCTGATGGCATTCAGCACAGCTGTAAAAAAAAGGAGCGCAATTCTTTTTGTCTTAAAACCTATTCATTCGCTGCTAATTTACTTTGCCAGTACTTGTTCTCATAAAGTAATGTATTCACGAATGAGTCATTACCATCTGTCTTGAATTGTGTAGCAAAAGCAAACAGAGATAGTGGGATTATCATGACATTTGAGAGATATTAGCTTCAGCTTTATCATGTTTTAGCATTAGCCAACAACGATTATTACAGACCAAGAGCTTAAAAATCAGGGATACTAACCATCGGCACAGAAAAACTACTAAGGGTTGCCAATATGTCCATCTTTGATGTTATTTGGGGATTAAAAAAAGAGAAAATACTCTAGCTGATGAAGTTAACATAAATTAAGAGTATGGCCAAACAGTGTGTTACCTGTCCAGGGCGTACCCCGCCTCTCACAGCGACTCCTGGGGGAGAGGCACCAGCCGCCAAACGACCTGGAAACGAGAAGAAGATGGATGGATGGACAAACAGACAGAAAGACTGACTGCAATCATCAGTATGCAGCATCCCACTGTGCCCAGGTACAAAAGGCTGTGTACTCAGCCCACTTCTGTTCCTTTTTCTCTGCACTCGAACCACACGGGAACGGCGTTTCACGACTATGCAAAGGGTTGTTTTTTAACATTTAAGCCATGTGTCCACACAAAAATGGCATTTTAGGTGCCGGTTTTTGTGTAGACTGCCAAAACTTAACCTTTTGGTATAGATAATGTCACCTAACCTACAACCCAAGTGTGTCAGACAAAACAACAGCAGTAATAATGGCAGATTCCTTGCTTGCATTTGTGCTGCAGATGCAACAGAATTCATACCTGCCAACCGTCCCGCATTTAGCCCCGCCCTGTCCCGTGTCCCGCATTACCCTGTGCAGGACAGCCAAAAGTCCCACATTTGGCCCTCACACGCCACACTTTGTATTTCTCACGCTAAGAAAACACACGCACACGACCTTTTTGTCACTTTAACGCTATATTTAGCGAGTTTTCAGATCCCTCTAGCATTTTTTAAAGCGACAAATCTGGTGACTTTGGTGGCTAAATGTGAGAAAGCATTCATTCTGCAGTGTACCGTAAGCCCCGCCCACTTCCCCGAGCACTGACAGCTGTCAATCTCCCAGCAGAGAGGAGAGCCGCTCATCTGACGACAGAGAGCTAAAGATGGAGAGGCAGAAAGATAAAGATGGAGGCAGGAAAGAAAGCTTTTCAAAGTGGTTGAAAGACAGCAGGAAGTTGTGTCTGAGCATCAAGAGGAGGCCTGGAAATGTTCAGGTTAGCTAATAAACAACAAGTTCCAGCTGTTTTCTGATCAGTATTTACAATCTAACAGCTGAGAGGACGGAGAGAAAGATCCAAACTGGAGAGCAACTATGATATGTGTTTAATTCAAATTAATTGATCAGAATTCAGGAAAATCCTGTTGAATCTCTGATGTTTGTGTGGATTTCTGGGAGGGATGTTTTAAAGACATGATCAGCTGATGAAGAGATAAGCTGTGTCTGGGTTTCCACGCTATGTTGTCCCACATTGACATTCCCAAATGTTGGCAAATATACAGAATCTAGTTGCTCAACTGCAAAACTTTTTCATCCCAAGTTACTTCTTTTATCCGACAACATTAAGATACATGACATATTTGTCTCACGACAAAGAAACTAGATGGGAAGGAGGAGAAAACTTTGGTTTTGGTGTTTATATTTCACACTCAGCCTGTCAGCTTTATGAGCTTCCCACCTTGTTTCCTTTTTTTGGTGTATTTTCATGGCAGCGTCACAAAACCACATACAGGCCTGGCATGGTTACCACAGCATTTTGGGTAATTTTTAGTGTTTCCACGTTGGATGAAGACATTTCAGGAAATGGTGCCATGTTTACAAGGCCTTGCTGATTTTTTTCTTTGTAGAAACAACACAAAAATTAGAGTATATCATTTTGGGAAATTTGTGTTAACACCACACTGAAAGTACTGGTCTCTGGTTTTAGCAGCATCGTGGAAATCCTGACCACTCTTCCCTAATCATCAGTGCCCCTAAGAAAGAGAGAACAAGATGTTTATTGGCGTGCAGTCCTCTGGGGACCAAATAAAGAAAAACATCTTTACGTCTTGTGGAAAATATGACAAAAAGCATGTCAGACAGGAAGTGTAGCAGCATCAGAACCTGCTTGTTTACCCAACTATTGGAACCCTGATGGTTCTACCAACAACTTCAATACGACTCACTCCATAAACCCACACCACACATTTAACTAACAATGATTACCTACAGTACACATCTGATAGGCACAAACAGCATGGTTCGTTTTTTGGTTTTTTCGTTTCAAAATAAAATTGCAAAAACAAAACAAGCATGTTTTTTTTTTTTTTTTTTCGTTTTAGAAAAATTAGAAAACGGCAATTGCAAAAATAAAAAAGGGGTACTTTTTTGTTGTTTTTTTTAACTGCAATGGTTAAACCAAAGACGAGCTTTTATTTTGTTGTTAATTCAACGGGACCTTATGGAAGAACCGGAAATAAAGACCTGAACTCCCGGGAGTCACCAGCAGGTGGCGGTAAAGTACGCCTTCAGTTTCTTTAAAATCCACAAGAAGAAGAAGAACTTTTTCAGTTAGCGCTTCAGAATCTACCAGTTTAAAAATGGATCCGTTTGTCTTATTTTGAAGGAATCGACGCATTTCATTGAGAGCTGATGATCTTACCGTCAACAAGATTTCTTTCAGATTCCAAGGAAGTCATTAAATCAGGACATTACCGCCACCTGCTGGTGACTGCCGGGAGTTCAGGTCTTCATTTCCGGTTCCGCCATAAGGTCCCGTTGAATTAACAACAAAATAAAAGCTTGTCTTTGGTTTAACCATTGCAGTTAAAAAAAAACAACACAAAACGTACCCCTTTCTTATTTTTGCAATTGCCGTTTTTCTGATTTCGTTTTAAAAACGATAAAAAACAAAAAAACACATGCTTGTTTTGTTTTTGCAGTTTTATTTTGAAACGAAAAAACCAAAGAACGAACCGTACACGGTTTCTGAAAACACCTCTCTTTCCAGATTCAGACTCATATATATTGTTGCACGAACAGTTTCTACATCTTTGCAATCAAACATGACAACGACAAGTTCAACTTGTGCATTTATGGGTCCATTCCACGCTCTGCTGTGTTCGAAGGTAATTTTCCTGTTGGCCGCGGGCCCCAGACCGGCAGAGACCATTTTCACAACAATCCACTGCGATTATTTAATGAGTCTTGGTCAGTTACAAGCAACAACTAACAAGTGGGCACAGCGAAACAGTTCCAACACTCGATCCTGAGCTAAACGCCAGAAAGTGTCGAGCGCTGTAAAGGCTTGTTTTCCCTCCTCATTACAGTCATCTCGGTTGGAGGAAGGGGAAGGGTAACGGGGAGCTCGCTTCTTAAAAAGCGGTTTGTCATTTTTGTGGCTTGGTGCACTCAGTTTTATTTGTTTCTTGTTTGAGCTCTTTTGGGCAGCCGCAAAGCCAGGAGACTGTGAAAACTGGCAGCTAAACCGTCTGGAATAAACGGCTGATATAGACATTGGAGAAAATAAAATAAATAAAAAATCTATATTCCATAAAAATAACAAGATGTTTTTCGCAAACGGTCTCTCCTTTTATGAAAAGGTAAATCCCGCCTCAAATCAAATGAAGAAATAATTTAAAATCTCATTTCTTGTCACTGATTTCTGTTTTTCTGCTCTGAGCGGACTTTCCAGTTTTATTTATGACTAATCTTTAAATTAAAGGTGGCTTTTAATCCAGTACAGAAAAGAAAAGCAGAGCCCAGAGTTCCTGAATCAAACCTGGTGCACATGTCAACCATCTGACCTAATTGCTGCTGATTTCTGTTGCTTCTCAGCAGCTTGTGGTGCCATCTGAAAATGATGTCCTCAATTAGGTCTCCTCTTCACCGTTGATGACTTTAAGACTTTTAGGTCCTTGAAGTTGCTTCAAGGCCTACAGCAGACTGTGGCTGTGCTTCAGTTTCACCTAAACTGACGTGAAGGAACTGATGCTACGGCCGCTTATAATTATCTGCTGGCCTCATTTTTCCTGCACCTTATTTCGACCATCCAATAACTGCGGGATAAAGTTTATTATTATGCCTTAAATATAGCCTAATATCTACCAAAAACAGCAGATTGAGACACCAAAGCCCTAGTTTTCCTTAGGATTTGCCCTTTTTCTGTAAATGCTGTGACGAAGTTTAAAGTCCGACCCAATGAGGAGTTTTTTCTCTCTCATGCCAACATGTAATTCTGCCAGGTGCAAAAGCTTTGGTGAAATGCCCTTTCCCAGCCAACACGCCTCCAGTGTCAATAAAAACAAGCGTATTCCTTTTACCACCCTTGAATAAGAAAACGAGAAGCAAAAAGCTCGTAAGAATTAATTGACTTCAGGAGGACGGAAAAAGTGAAGAAGGTTTTATTGTTTTTCAGCCTTTAGAAGCCGATAAATCAGGCCGAGCTTCTCGCCGTCTGATTCGAAATGGTGAAGCGCATCCGTGGGTCAGCCGGTCGATAAAGTCACACGGCGAGGAGCTCGCTATGGGAGGGGGGCGGGGCCAGCTTTCCCCCGCTGTCCATTAAATCCAAGCATCCTGTTCAACACGGGAGGAGGAAGGAGTCAGAAAACCAGCGATGCTGCATCATCCCAGCAGGTGAACCACCGCGTCCACTGTCCACCTCGTCCACTGTCCACCCCGTCCACTGTCCAC
>NC_051452.1:3576830-3578028 GCF_001649575.2 Kryptolebias marmoratus | reverse complement strand
GTCCACTGTCCACCCCGTCCACTGTCCACCCCGTCCACTGTCCACCCTGTCCACTGTCCACCTTGCGTGTCCCTGACTCGTCCACAGTCCACCCTGTCCACTGTCCACCCCGTCCACTGTCCACCCTGTCCACTGTCCACCCCACCTGTCCCTGACTCGTCCACCGTCCACCCTGTCCACTGTCCACCCCGTCCACTGTCCACCCTGTCCACTGTCCACCTCGTCCACCGTCCACCCCGTCCACTGTCCACCCTGTGTGTCCCTTACTTGTCCACTTTGTCCCTGTTGGCTCACTTCCCCTCCTTCATCCGGTGGGCTCCTGCCTGTGGCCGTGTGAGGCTAAACGAAGTGTTTGGGGGGAATCTGGGAATCTGGGAATCTGGGAATCTGGGAATCTGGGGATCTGGGAATCTGGGGATCTGGGAATCTGGGGATCTGGACAGGCTTTGTTTACGCACAGAGGTGAGCATGTCACAACAGGATTGAACGCTTCCCGGGGTCTTTGACGCGCCATGTTCTCTGAGCTCTCTGTTTAGACGGGGGGGCTGCCGTGCTCCTTTCAAGCCCCGCCCCCTCCAAGCACTTACAGCTGAGATGCAGACTGGAGTGATTATTTGGACATTCACAACCCCCCCCCCTCCTCCTCCTAAATGTTATGCTTGCAAAATCAGCAGCTCAGCAGTGAGTATTCCTAGTATTTGATTTGCAACCTCAGGGCCCTTTCCTTGGCATTTAGCTGCAAACATTTATTGTTTTCTTCGGGGTTTATTGCAGCATTAAACGTTAATGATGCTGTTTGTGCAATTGCTGAGGCCTGTGATTACCTGACTTAGGTATAAGGAAAACAATCCTGGAGAGTCCTACAGTTATACAGGGTGTTATATTCTCACAATTTGATACTATTAATGGCACTAACTGTTTAAAAGAACCAGCTTTAACATGTGGCTCCAGGTAATTCATTTATTCCACCAACATTAAAGTGAAGTGAAGTTTTTTAAGTTCTCACAGTCCTAAAGTTACATTGCTGTCTAAAACCATAACTTTTAATATCTAAACCAAAAATCCTTCCTAGTTTTGTAAGATAATTCCCAACAAACATTGACATTCTCAAAAGGTGCTTTATTTGAGAACTTTGATAGCTTCTAAACTGACATTCATGAGCATTTCTGGATTGTCCCTGGTCTGCAGCTCTCCTCAC
>NC_051452.1:3573016-3576700 GCF_001649575.2 Kryptolebias marmoratus | reverse complement strand
AAGTGACGTCACGTGTCTTCTTCCTGAGTTATTTGGGCTTATTTTGTATTCCACGCTACACAAACCCACAAAGAAGAGACTAGACCGCAGAAACGGTGGCGAATCACTTTAGAAACAATAAATATTGGGTTAAAATTGCGGTGTTTTGGGCAAAGTTGCAAAAAGTTGCAATTTCGCGGGGTTTGCTTGATTTTGCGTTAATAGTTGCGATCGCAACATTGTGAAATCCTGGAGGGTCTGAAATATATATAAAAAATGTCTGTTTTCAATATACACCTCTGATAAAACTTTGCAAAGTCTCATTTGTTGGTAATTATATTCATCCAATAACTGTTTCATCAGTGGAGACTGTGTTTCCTTAACTGCAATAATCCCATCAGGATTTCAGTGTTGGATACGAATTTTAGGAACAAAACATTTCCTTTTTTCCAGCATTTTCTCCCGCGGTCAGTAAACACAGCAGAGTTAAGACATGTAAGACGATCCCCGCAGCTCAGACAGTAATAGTTTTATTGAAGCCAGATGGTCACGAGAGTAGTGAGCTTACCCTGCGGTCCATAACAGAGCATCTCTTCATCTGCCGAACATGACAGACAGCTAAAGATAAGACTCGAGGACAAAGAGACGGCGAAAGGATGAAGAGAATACCGGTCATAAAGGTTAAGGATTTGTCGATCGGATTGGAGATGTTTAAGGACAGCAGCTATGCACTTACACATGAATACAGATATAACTTCATCCATCTATCCATTTTCTGCCATTTATCAATGGTTGGGTTGTCGAGGCGCCACTCTAAACTCCCCCTCTTTAAGGCTGAGCCCAGAAACCTTTCAAAGACAACCTATTCCAGTCACTTCTATCCGGTGTCTCGTTCTTTTGGTCACGATTCATACCTTAATGATCATAGGTGAAGATTGGAACGTAGACGGATCAGTAAATCTGATTAAAATCAGTGTGTCCATGCTGATTGTTAAGGCTTAAAGGGAATATATTAAGTAATGCAGCCTTTTGGAATAAAAGGCCAGGCATCTAAAAACTGTGTAACATGACAAGAACAAGAGGATTTAACAAAGAACTTAAGAAAACCAGGGATTGGACGAATCCAAACATATTTGTAATGCTGTTGTCTCACTTCCACTACTAGTCGCTTTTAGTCATTAAAAAAAACCTCAGAAAACCCTCTTCCACCGTTCATGTGGAGGCAATTCTTGGCTATTTAGAGCGGAAAGTCTCCACGGGGCGGCCGGAGAGAGATGTCGAAATTAAAGCCCAGCTCAGACGGTCCATCTCGGTGCTAATTAGCAGTTACACGTCTCTTGTGTCCAGTGTCTGACAGCGTGAACAGAGAAGCTCTTTGTTGTGCCCCCCTGATTGATCGGTGCTTTTTGTCTGTCGGAGGAGATCTGTGGACTTTCGGGAGAACAAACCTGTCCTTTTTTGGTGCTTCAAAGCGCCTGCGCTCATAAAAGGCTTCCGCTGGGACAGTCCATCGAGGCGTAAATGAGTTTACATTCAGATCAAAATCAACACCGGGACAAAGGGGAGGGAAACATTTCTGCACCCGAGCGAACTCTGAAGGCCCTGTGAGCAGTCATCTATCCGCGACCTTTCGACCCGCGCTCACAAACAGCTGTTTGCTTGTCGAAGCCAAGTCGACTCCTGCCAGTTGTCCTAATCCAAACCAGGCCTCGGAGCTGCTCCCAGCTTCACTGCACGAAGAGGGGCATCCATCCTTCAGTCCCAGAATGTCAGCTTTATTTCTATCACATCCACTCTGTTCCGTCTCGTTCCTCTTTTTCTCTCTGAACATTTCACCTCAACATTTCTTTTTTTTTTTTATTAATTGTGTAACTCAGACATTCATACTCTAACTCAGATCTGGGAGGGTGCACCTTTCTGTGTTGCGCCACTTCTTTCCATCCAGGTGTTTTTCCGAGCACGCACAAACACGAGCAAAAATTCGAAGCCTTTGCCTTTCCACGGTGGGCGAGAATAATTTATGCTTCATGAAATGTAATAATTGTGAGCTTAATAAACCAAGAGAAAGGAAGTCCTGATCATTTGGGTGATGCACGACTAATGAGCACCTCTTTATTTGGCTGCAGACGGGGGTACCTGAACACACAGATACACAGAGCACTCTTTGTTTCTTTAAACTCATATTCCTGTAAGGGGCCTCCCATATGTTCTGCACACTGTGTGCTCAGTCAACGAAGAAAGGGCGGAGGATGGATCTTTATAAGAAAAACAAACAACAACAACAAAAATGATCCCGCCTCTCGCAGAGCTGAATTTGCGCATCTTTTTCCTTTAGATTGTAATGGAAATTTCTGAAGAAGCTGTAATGGAAGAAATACTCGGACAAGCAGAGCCACTAATTGAAGGCATGCAGTCAAAGGAGAGCGGCTGCATTGTTTCTGACACGGATTTCAAGCACAGCGGCTACTGTTACGTTAGCAATTAAGATAATATGAACCTTGGCAGCAAAAGAAAGACTAAGGGGATTAAACCAAATACTAGATAATGTTACTCTCCTGTCCTTGCTGTCCTTTCTTCTTTCCATTGTGTATTATACCTGCTGCCTTGTGTGTTGAAATCAGAACTTAAGAGGATTGGCTGTTGGAGCGGTGGAGGGATTTTTCTGCCAGTTTCTACTCAGAATCCAGAAGTTCTGCATTCCACCATCTCTGCTGATTCCTCAGCTTCCAGTACTCAGAAAAAAAAGTCATGAAGGAACTCCTTTCTATTGATTTTTTTTTTTTTTTTTCAGTTTGGAAAGCCTTGTATTTCCTGGCAAGCCTCCCAATGTCAAGACGTTGGCTCTGTTTGCACAAAGCTGAGGTGCCGGGCCAAAGGTGCGGGTCATTTTGTCTGTCAGGATAATAATGTTTTTTAAATTATACATTTGAGGCCGCAATGCACATGCTCGCGTTTCCATTTGTTTGGAAGCGCTAAGAACATTTCAGATGAGTTCAGGAAGCTGTAATGGTACTAAATATACTGTGGAGGTTTCAAACAAGGCCTCACTTGGCCTGAAAATTACTGACAAAGTGGCTATTCCTTTCACAAGGTTTAAAATAATACTTATCAACGTCATTTCAGTCAGTATCTACTGTTAAACCCCCTCTTTCGATGCTGATGTTTTTACACGTCAAGACACCCATCCACCTATTCTTCCTCTCCAGGGTCGTCTATCTTTAGTGGCCAACGGGGTACTCCCTTAAACAGGTCGCCAGGCCAGGGAAACTGTCCAGGTCCTCTTGGGTTTTTGAGTTTATGAGCCGTAACCTTTTCTCTTTAGAGTGATTATCATTGGTTGACCCACAAGGAGACCAATGGTCTTCAATATCCACCATTTCTAAAATGTGGATTGGTGGAGTCCATTGGGTTGAGAGGTAGTTGTAATGTTTTGCAGCCAGATGAGCGTCAATCAGACCCTCCAGGATTTTGCGATGTTGCGATCGCAGCTATTAACGCAAAATCAAGCAAACCCCACGAAATGACAACTTTGCCCAAAACACCGCAACTTTCCTGCAACTTTAACCCAATATTTATTGTTTCTAAAGTGATTCTCCACCGTTTCTGCGGTCTAGTCTCTTCTTTGTGGGTTTGTGTAGCGTGGAATACAAAATAAGCCCAAATAACTCAGGAAGAAGACACGTGACGTCACTTCCTGTTAACATC
>NC_051452.1:3569959-3572121 GCF_001649575.2 Kryptolebias marmoratus | reverse complement strand
GGGGGGGGGGGAATGTTGTGCTTGGGCAGTCATGTCACTCAGGCGTTGATGGGTAGGTAATTTCCTTTTTTATGAGCCTTTTAGAAAGCGTATCCAGTTCAGTAATTCATCTGGCATGATTCCACTTTGGCAGTTGGGATGCAAGATTTAAGCATTTTTCATAACTTATTTTCTCACTATGAAAGGGATGAGCTAAATATGTTTTATTACATTAAAAGGAGCAGCATTAGCGCTGACAAACCACCTGAATATGGTAAAGTGGGAAACATGGACTCCATCGAAGGTCCAGCTGGTAATTATTTAAACAAATCTTTTGGTATCCACCATAAAACTCTCGTTTTTGTCTCCCCGTCTCTTGCTCGGTTTGTCTCTAAAGGGTAGAGTGGTTGGACGACTCCAGCAGAGCTCTGACTTTACCTGAGAAATGGTCCCATAAACAGCTGGGGGGGGCACCACAGCTAACTAAACGCTTACTCCTGTATTACGCACCGACCTACACGCCACACAACCTTCGTCACGCTGAACCCAAATGTTAGCATTGATGCGATTTTCACCATGAGACTCCAAAGAGTGCACAGCAGGGCAGCTGGCACCACTTATGACACAACACGGGCCCTGCGAAGGCTATGAGTCACAAACAGAAGAATGTCTTTTAAAAACAGCGTGACGTTTCTGTCCAACGTCATTTGTCGTAATGATTGACTTCAATGCGCTGTCGGGTGCCTGGGAACTGCTGTGATCGCTCTGATGCCAGGGCAGAATTGAGGTGAATATGCATCCATAAAATTTAAAGATTGATGATTAACTAGCTGTTAGCTCCTCATCCGGTTTCTCCAAACAGAGGTCAATGAAAGTGTCACGGGCGGTGGAGAAGGAGGCGAACCCAGAGCGCAGACTCGTGATGAAAAAGGAAACTAATTTATTTTAAAAGAAAAGAAAACCAAAAACAAAGGCTGATGTGGCAGCAAGAAGAAAAGTAAATACAAAAACTGAACGGACATGGGCAGGAGACGAGCAGGGGAAACAGACAAACAAACCAGCGCGTAAGTGGAGGAGATGACTGGGTTTTAAAGGCAGAAGGCAATTAGGGGAAGTGGGCACAGGTGAGATGATTGCAAAGCTTGGGGCAGGTGTAGATGGGCGTGGCAGACAAGAGACGTAAATGATGACAGAGGCCCAGCACAACAATAAACCCAAACCAACAGAAACCAGAAACACTAAATACGAGCTGTTTAAGCTGAAGGGTTTCATTATTGTTGTCTTTGTGAGAAGATTAGAGACATTACCTGTAATAAAACCAACAGTCTATAGGATTTTTAGTTGTTAAGCTGACATTATTACAATCGTCTCAATGTTTCTGAGTCAAAATGTGTGCCTAAGTTCTGTTCAGTTTGCCTTTTTTCCACATTAGGCAGAAAGTTAGGATGTTGGAGGACTTGTGACGTCCAGCTTACACACCTAAAATCCCACGCAAACCAAAAAATATGTTTTACTTTTGTGTTCAAATTCAATAATCCATTGTCATCGACCTCAAACAGAGTAAACTGAACAATCAGCCACTGCTCCAACACCTTAGTTCCAAAAATATGGACTGAGGACGCCTTTAAGCTTTACAAATAAACATGCTTTACGATTTATTTGCAAAATAGCGACACAGAATACAAGAAACTAAGCAAGTGTAAGCAGATCTGTTGCATCCTGTGAGGTGGTGGACTTAAATGCAGGTAAAAAGCATTAAAAAACATTTTAAAACAAAGCCAAGCGCTCTGCTAATCGTTTAAAACCACAACACCAAAATGGTGTTTTTATCATTTTTTTCCTAACGTTTGTCTTAACTTTTTTGACACTTGTAAGTTAAACTGGTTTTATAGCAGGATGAAAGGTAAATTATGCTAAATTAAAAGAAAAAAATTGCTACAATGTTCAGAATTGTCTCTTATTTTTCTACTTCGTCGCCACCTATTGGTCTGGCATGGGCGTTACATCTGTATGTACGGACGGACGGATGGACGGATGTCAAAGTCAAAGTCAAAGTCAGCTTTATTGTCATTTCTGCAATATATCACAGACATATTGAGAACTGAAATTTCTGTTCTCTCTGGGCTCCCAGGCCACACAAGAAAAAGTGTTTAAGAATTATAGTAACAAAAAGAACAAAAGAC